>NC_057798.1:742040276-742202387 GCF_018294505.1 Triticum aestivum
GAGTTTATGTCCTCTACAGCATTCACTTATTGCTATTTCTTCAAGTTGTGATTTCTGCTAAGTGAATGTGATCGGACCCTTCCCCCTCTATGCTATACTCAACCCAATCTATTCACAAATTCTTCATGTGTGTTCTATTTGAAACTCGTTCAAAGTCTTCACTGTGTCCTTGACAGCTGAAGAAATTGCGAACGAAATTTTAAAACAAATCTTATCCAGATTTTCGGTTTTACCGCTCAAACCGTTCCGCATCCCACGATGCATTATTATATTCACCCACGATCTTACACGATCTTATCTACAAAGTAAGTGGGTGACACATGTCGCGTGAAGGAGAAAGGGCAGGGGCATGTTCGACCCAAAATCTTCGGGCGAACAATTTTTCACCGTGGCTATAAATACCCCTCTCCCCTTCCCCACTTCATTTACTCCGCTCGGTCGCTGTCTCTCGCTCGAGCTTCCCAAACCCTAGCGCCGCTGCTACTCCATCATCGCCGGTGAGGAAGAGCTTCACTGCCTCGACCTCGTCACCGCCGTACTCGCGACAGCTGCGGAAATCTTCACTCCCCCGCCGCAGTAGCTGTTTCCCTCTGCCAAGTTAGGGCATGGGAAATCGAACCGGATGAACTTCACATCTGTTCATCTCAGTTCGTCGTGTTCTTCGGTTTGGGTAATTAAAAGTTACTTTTATTACTCACTTTGATTCTCAAACTTTCTTGAAAATCTTCAAAGGTGTTTTATTCTTCAAATCTTCACACATATGAACACCTCACACACTGTATGCTCTTGATCCATTTCTCTAAGCACTCATTTTCTTCAAGATTCCTCAATTGTGCGGATTTTCAATCTGTACGACTCTGGAACCTAGGACAAGAACGCTTAGTGAAATTCCTCAAGGCTCAACTAGTCAAATTCCTCAAAACTTGTCGTTTCGAAAAATCATTCTGAGAACGCATATGACCTCTTCAAATTCCTCGCACCTACACTTTGTTCACAGGTACTCATGACCGTTGCTGAATCACTAGGTTCTCATCAACTTAACTCATTTGCAGCGTTCCTCAAAGAAAAACTGCATACTTCTTCAGAGTGCTCAGTTGTTCAAATTCCTCATCTGAAGAATATGGCTAAAGGAAAGAGACCGCAGACAGGAGGAAAGAGGCCTGAGGTCATGACTGCTTTTGAGATCCCTGATGAATTATATGCTGACTATTGCACACCTGATGAAGCCAAGTTTGGCAAAGAAAACAAGAATTAGCGCAAGGTGCGAATTCAGAGAATTGAACGGAGATGGGCAAGGGAGTGGAGAGAATATCGATATGTCACTCCAAAGTACATGAAGAAATTCGCTTTGAATCCACCGTGCCCTAGAGCTCCACTGGCACCTGGCCAAGTCGCTGATCCCACCAGCATCAAAAGTGGTGAAGACTTTCCTGAAGAATGGGCTAAGCGCTAAGCAAAATTAGCAAGGCAAGCCAAGGAGGCAGTGAGAAAATTCAATGAAGATTTTGCCGCTGCTGCTGCCGCTGAGACCTCCGTCAAACTGAGGAAATCAATGCCGAAGAAGCCTGCTCGCAAGCCAACTGCTTCACCTTCAGCGCCCGCACGGCCAAGTTCTTCAACTATGCCCTCACGGCAAATTCCTGAAACCACCACTGCTCCACCAAAGTCCTCAGCAGCTCCATCAAAGTCGTCAACTCCTGTGCATCTGGCTACATGTCAAAGTGAAGGAAATATGCCCTAGAGGCAATAATAAAGTTATTATTTATTTCCTTATTTCATGATAAATGTTTATTATTCATGCTAGAATTGTATTAACTGGAAACATAATACATGTGTGAATACATAGACAAACATAGTGTCACTAATATGCCTCTACTTGACTAGCTCGTTTATCAGAGATGGTTATGTTTCCTAGCCATGGACAAAAGAGTTGTCATTTGATTAACGGGATCACATCATTAGGAGAATGATGTGATTGACTTGACCCATTCCGTTAGCTTAGCACTTGATCGTTTAGTATGTTGTTATTGCTTTCGTCATGACTTATACATGTTCCTGTAACTATGAGATTATGCAACTCCCGTTTATCGGAGGAACACTTTGGGTACTACCAAACGTCACAACGTAACTGGGTGATTATAAAGGAGTACTACAGGTGTCTCCGAAGGTACATGTTGAGTTGGCGTATTTCGAGATTAGGTTTTGTCACTCCGATTGTCGGAGAGGTATCTCTGGGCCCTCTCGGTAATGCACATCATTATAAGCCTTGCAAGCAATGTGACCAATGAGTTGGTTACAGGATGATGCATTACAGAACGAGTAAAGAGACTTGCCGGTGACGAGATTGAACTAGGTATTGGATACCGACGATCGAATCTCGGGCAAGGAACATACCGATGACAAAGGGAACAACGTATGTTGTTATGCGGTTTGACCGATAAAGATCTTCGTAGAATATGTAGGAACCAATATGGGCATCCAGGTCCCGCTATTGGTTATTGACCGAGAATGGTTTTAGGTCATGTCTACATAGTTCTCGAACCCGTAGGGTCCGCACGCTTAAGGTTTCGATGACAGTTTTATTATGAGTTTATGAGTTTTGATGTACCGAAGGAGTTCGGAGTCCCGGATGAGATCGGGGACATGACGAGGAGTCTCGAAATGGTCGAGACGTAAAGATCGATATATTGGACGACTATATTCGGAGTTCGGAAAGGTTCCGAGTGATTCGAGTATTTTTCGTAGTACCGGGGAGTTACGGGAATACGGGGAAAAAAGTATATGGGCCTTATTGGGCTTTAGGGGAGAGGAAGAGGCAGGCCGCGCGCCCCCCATTAACTAGTCCGAATTGGACTAGGGGGAGGGGCGGCGCCCCCTCCTTCCTTCTCTTCCCTCTTCCCCTTCCTTGTCTCCTACTCCTAATACTTGGAAGGACTCCTAGTTGGACTAGGTAAGGGGGAATCCTACTCCCGGTGGGAGTAGGACACCCCTAGGGCGCGCCTCTCCTCCTTGGCCGGCCCTCCTCCCCTTGCTCCTTTATATACGGGGCAGGGGGGCACCCCATGACACACAAGTTGATCTACGGATCGTTCCTTAGCCGTGTGCGGTGCCCCCTTCCACCATATTCCACCTCGGTCATATCGTCGCGAAGCTTAGGCGAAGCCCTGCACCGGTAGAACATCATCATCGTCACCACACCGTCGTGCTGACAGAACTCATCTCCGGAGTCTTTTCTGGATCGGAGGGCCGGAGATCGTCATCAAGCTGAACCTGTGCTGAACTCGGAGGCCCCGTACGTTCGGTGCTTGGATCGGTCGGATCGTGAAGACGTACGACTACATCAACCGCGTTGTGCTAACGCTTCCGCTTACGGTCTACGAGGGTACGTGGACTAACACTCTCCCCTCTCGTTGCTATATCATCACCATGATCTTGCGTGTGCGTTGGAAAATTTTGAAATTACTACGTTCCCCAACAGTGGCATCCGAGCCAGGTTTTATGCGTTGATGTTATATGCACGAGTAGAACACAAGTGAGTTGTGGGCGATACAAGTCATACTGCTTACCAGCATGTCATACTTTGGTTCGGCGGTATTGTTGGATGAAGCGGCCTGGACCGGCATTACGCGTACGCTTACGCGAGACTGGTTCTACCGACGTGCTTTGCACACAGGTGGCTGGCGGGTGTCAGTTTCTCCAACTTTAGTTGAACCGAGTGTGGCTACGCCCGGTCCTTGCGAAGGTTAAAACAACACTAACTTGAAGAACTATCGTTGTGGTTTTGATGCGTAGGTAAGAACGGTTCTTGCTCAGCCCGTAGCAGCCACGTAAAACTTGCAACAACAAAGTAGAGGACGTCTAACTTGTTTTTGCAGGGCATGTTGTGATGTGATATGGTCAAGACGTGATGAGATATAAGTTGTTGTATGAGATGATCATGTTTTGTTGAAATTATCGGCAACTGGCAGAAGCCCTATGGTTGTCTCTTTGTTGCATAAAGATGCAAGTGCCAAATAATTGCTTTACTTTATCGCTATGTGATAGCAATAGTTGCAAGAGCAATAGTTGGCGAGACGACCATGTGATGACACATTGATATAGATCAATATGATGAAGATCATGGTGTCGTGCTAGTGACGATAGAGATCATGACAGTACTTTGGAGATGGAGATCAAAGGCGCAAGATGATCATGGCCATATCATGTCACATATTTTGATTGCATATGATGTTTATCTGTTATACATCTTATTCTGTTTTGATTGACGGTAGCATTTTAAGATGATCTCTCACTAATTATCAAGAAGTGTTCTCCCTGAGTATGCACCATTGTGAAAGTTCTTCGTGCTGAGACACCACGTGATGATCGGCTGTGATAGGCTCTACGTTCAAATACAACGGGTGCAAAACAGTTGCACACGCGGAATACTCGGGTTAAACTTGACGAGCCTAGCATATACAGATATGGCCTCGAAACACGGAGACCGAAAGGTCGAGCGTGAATCATATAGTAGATATGATCAACATAGTGATGTTCACCATTGAAACTACTCCATCTCACGTGATGATCGGACATGGTTTAGTTGATTTGGATCACGTGATCACTTAGATGACTAGAGAGATGTTTGTCTAAGTGGGAGTTCTTAAGTAATATGATTAACTGAACTTAAATTTATCATGAACTTAGTCCTGGTAGTATTTTGCAAATTATGTTGTAGATCAATAGCTCGTGTAGTTGCTTTCATATGTTTATTTTGATATGTTCCTAGAGAAAACTGTGATGAAAGATGTTAGTAGCAATGATGAGGATTGGATCCGTGATCTGAGGTTTATCCTCATTGCTGCGCAGAAGAATTATGTCCTTGATGCACCGCTAGGTGAAAAACCTATTGCAGGAGCATATGCAGACGTTATGAACGTTTGCCTAGCTCAGTATGATGACTACTTGATAGTTTTGTGCACCATGCTTTATGGCTTAGAATCGGGACTGGACCATATGAGATGCTCCAGGAATTGAAGTTAATATTTCAAGCAAATACCCGAGTTGAGAGATATGAAGTCTCCAATAAGTTCTATAGCTGAAAGATGGAGGAGAATCGCTCAACTAGTGAGCATGTGCTCAGATTGTCTGGGTACTTCAATCGCTTGAATCAAGTGGGAGTTAATCTTCCAGATAAGATAGTGATTGTCAGAAATCTCTAGTCACCGTCACCAAGTTAGTAGAACTTTGTGATGAACTATATTATGCAAGGGATGATGAAAACGATTCCCGAGCTCTTCGTGATGTTGAATCAACGAAGGTAGAAATCAGGAAAGAGCATCAAGTGTTGATGGTTGACAAGACCACTAGTTTCAAGAGAAGGGCAAAGGGAAAGAAAGGGAACTTCAAGTGGAAAATACAAGCATGTTGTCACTCCCACGAAGAAGCCCAAAGCTGGACCAAAGCCTGAAACTGAGTGCTTACACTGCAAAGGAAATGGTCACTGGAAGCGGAAATGCCCTGAACATTTGGTGGATAAGAAGGATGGCAAAGTGAACAAGGGTATATTTGATATACAAATTATTGATGTGTGCCTTACTAGTGTTTATAGTAGCCCCTGAGTATTTGATACTTGTTCGGTTGCTAAGATTAGTAACTCGAAACAGGAGTTACAGAATAAACAAAGACTAGTTGAAGGGAAAGTGACGATGAGTGTTGGAAGTAGTTCCAAGATTGATATGATCATCATCGCACACTCCCTATACTTTCGGGATTAGTGTTAAACCTAAATAAATGTTATTTGGCGTTTGCGTTGAGCATGAATATGATTTGATCATGTTTATTGCAATACGGTTATTCATTTAAAATCAGAGAATAATTGTTGTTCTATTTACATGAATAAAACCGTCAATGGTCATACACCCAATGAAAATAGTTTGTTGGATCTCGATCATAGTGATACACATATTCATAATATTGAGGCCAAAAGATGCAAAGTTAATAATGATAGTGCAACTCATTTGTGGCACTGCCGTTTGGGTCATATTGGTGTAAAGCACATGAAGAAACTCCATAAAGATGGATTTTCGGAATCACTTGGTTATGAATCATTTGATGCTTGCGAACCGTGCCTTTTGGGCAAGATGACTAAAACTCCGTTCTTCGGAACAATGGAACGAGCTACTGACTTATTGGAAATAATACATACCGATGTATGCGATCCAATGAGTGTTGATGCTCGTGGCAAGTATCGTTATTTTATGACCTTCACAAGATGATTTGAGCAGATATGGGTATATCTACTTGATGAAACATAAGTCTAAAATAGTTGAAAGGTTCAAAGAATTTCAGAGTGAAGTGGAAAAATCATCGTAACAAGAAAATAAAGTTTCTGTGATCTGATCACGGAGACGAATATTTGAGTTACGAGTTTGGTCTTCAATTAAAACAATGTGGAATAGTTTCATAGTTCACGCCACCTGGAACACCACAACTTTATGGTGTGTCCGAACATCGTAACCGCACTTTATTAGATATGGTGCGACCTATGATGTCTCTTATTGATTTACCATTGTCGTTTTGGGGTTATGCATTAGAGACAGCTACATTCACGTTAAAAGGGCACCATCTAAATCCGTTGAGACGACACCATATGAACTGTGGTTTAGCAAGAAACCCAAGTTGTCGTTTCTTAAAGTTTGGGGCTGCGATGCTTATGTGAAAAAGTTTCATCCTGATAAGCTCAAACCCAAATCGGAGAAATGCGTCTTCATAGAATACCCAAAGGAAATTATTGGGTACACCTTCTATCACAGATCCGAAGGCATGTTATTCGTTGCTAAGATGGATCCTTTCTAGAGAAGAAGTTTCTCTTGAAAGAAGTGAGTGGGAGGAAAGTAGAACTTGATGAGGTAATTGTACCTTCTCCCTTATTGGAAAGTAGTTCATCACAGAAATCAGTTCCAGTGATTCCTACACCAATTAGTGAGGAAGTTAATGATGATGATCATGAAACTTCAGATCAAGTTGCTACCAAACCTCATAGATCTTCCAGAGTAAGATCCGCACCAGAGTGGTACGGTAATCCTATTCTGGAAATCATGTTACTAGACCATGATGAACCTATGAACTATGAGGAAGCGATGATGAGCCCAGATTCCGCGAAATGGCTTGAGGCCATAAAATCTGAGATATGATCCATGTATGAGAACAAAGTATGGACTTTAATTGACTTGCTCGATGATCAGCAAGCCATGTTAAATAAATGGATCTTCAAGAGGAAGACGGACACTAATAGTAGTGTTACTATCCACTAAGCTCGACTTGTTGCAAAAAGTTTTCAACAAGTTCAAGGGGTTGAATACGATGAGATTTTCTCACTCATATCGATGCTAAGTCTGTCCGAATCATGTTAGCAATTGCCGGATTTTATGAAATCTGGCAAATGGATAAACAAAACTGCATTCCTTAATGGAGTTATTAAAGAAGAGTTGTATGTGATGCAACCAAAAGGTTTTGTCGATCCTAAAGGTGTTAACAAAATGTGCATCTATGGACTAGTTCAAGCATCTCGGAGTTGGAATATACGCTTTGATAAGTTGATCAAAGCATATAGTTTTATACAGACTTGCGGTGAAGCATGTATTTACAAGAAAGTGAGTGGGAGCACTACAACATTTCTGATAAGTATATGTGAATGACATATTGTTGATCGGAAGTAATGTAGAATTATTCTGCAAAGCATAAAGGAGTATTTGAAAGGAGTTTTTCGAAGAAATACCTCAGTAAAGCTACTTACATATTGAGCATCAAGATCTATTGAGATAGATCAAGACGCTTGATAAGATTTTCAATGAGTACATACCTTGACAAGATTTTGAAGTAGTTCAAAATGGAACAGTCAAAGAAAGAGTTCTTGCCTGTGTTGCAAAGGTATGAAATTGAGTAAGACTCAAATCCCGACCACAGCAGAAAATAGAAAGAGAATGAAAATTCATTCCCTATGCCTCAGTCATAGGTTCTATAAAGTATGCTATGCTATGTACCAGACCTATTGTATACCTTGCTCTATATTTGACAAGGGAGCACAATAGTGATCTAGGAGTAGATCACTGGACATTGGTCAAGAATATCCTTAGTGAGGACTAAGGAAATATTTCTCCATTATGGAGGTGATAAAAGAGCCCGTCGTAAAAGTTACCTCGGTGCAAGTTTTCACACCGATCCAGATGACTCTAAGTCTCAATCTGGATACATATTGAAAGTGGGAGCAATTAGCTAGAGTAGCTCAGTGCAGAGCATTGTAGACATAGAATATTTGCAAAATACATACGGCTCTGAATGTGACAGACCCGTTGACTAAGCTTCTCTCACGAGCAAAACATGATCACACCTTAGTACTCTTTGGGTGTTAATCACATAGCGATGTGAACTAGATTATTGACTCTAGTAAACCCTTTGGGTGTTGGTCACATGATGATGTAAACTATGGGTGTTAATCATATACAGATATGAATATTGGTGTTAAATCACATGGCGATGTGAACTAGATTATTGACTCTAGTGCAAGTGGGAGACTGAAGGAAATATGCCCTAGAGGCAATAATAAAGTTATTATTTATTTCCTTATTTCATGATAAATGTTTATTATTCATGCTAGAATTGTATTAACCGGAAACATAATACATGTGTGAATACATAGACAAACATAGTGTCGCTAGTATGCCTCTACTTGACTAGCTCGTTTATCAGAGATGGTTATGTTTCCTAGCCATGGACAAAAGAGTTGTCATTTGATTAACAGGATCACATCATTAGGAGAATGATGTGATTGACTTGACCCATTCCGTTAGCTTAGCACTTGATCGTTTAGTATGTTGCTATTGCTTTCTTCATGACTTATACATGTTCCTGTAACTATGAGATTATGCAACTCACGTTTACCGGAGGAACACTTTGGGTACTACCAAACGTCACAACGTAACTGGGTGATTATAAAGGAGTACTACAGGTGTCTCCGAAGGTACATGTTGAGTTGGCGTATTTCGAGATTAGGTTTTGTCACTCCGATTGTCGGAGAGGTATCTCTGGGCCCTCTCGGTAATGCACATCATTATAAGCCTTGCAAGCAATGTGACCAATGAGTTGGTTACAGGATGATGCATTACAGAACGAGTAAAGAGACTTGCCGGTGACGAGATTGAACTAGGTATTGGATACCGACGATCGAATCTCGGGCAAGTAACATACCGATGACAAAGGGAACAACGTATGTTGTTATGCGGTTTGACCGATAAAGATCTTCGTAGAATATGTAGGAACCAATATGGGCATCCAGGTCCCGCTATTGGTTATTGACCGAGAATGGTTTTAGGTCATGTCTACATAGTTCTCGAACCCGTAGGGTCCGCACGCTTAAGGTTTCGATGACAGTTTTATTATGAGTTTATGAGTTTTGATGTACCGAAGAGTTCGGAGTCCCGGATGAGATCGGGGACATGACGAGGAGTCTCGAAATGGTCGAGACGTAAAGATGGATATATTGGACGACTATATTCGGAGTTCGGAAAGGTTCCGAGTGATTCGGATATTTTTCGGAGTACCGGGGAGTTACGGAAATACGGGGAAAAAAGTATATGGGCCTTATTGGGCTTTAGGGGAGAGGAAGAGGCAGGCCGCGCCCCCCCCCCCCCCATTAACTAGTCCGAATTGGACTAGGGGGAGGGGCGGCGCCCCCTCCTTCCTTCTCTTCCCTCTTCCCCTTCCTTGTCTCCTACTCCTAATACTTGCAAGGACTCCTAGTTGGACTAGGTAAGGGGGAATCCTACTCCCAGTGGGAGTAGGACACCCCTAGGGCGCGCCTCTCCTCCTTGGTCGGCCCTCCTCCCCTTGCTCCTTTATATACGGGGGCAGGGGGGCACCCCATGACACACAAGTTGATCTACGGATCGTTCCTTAGCCGTGTGCGGTGCCCCCTTCCACCATATTCCACCTCGGTCATATCGTCGCGAAGCTTAGGCAAAGCCCTGCGCTGGTAGAACATCATCATCGTCACCACGCCTTCATGCTGACGGAACTCATCTCCGGAGTCTTTGCTGGATCGGAGGGCCGGAGATCGTCATCGAGCTGAACGTGTGCTGAACTCAGAGGCCCCGTACGTTCGGTGCTTGGATCGGTCGGATCGTGAAGACGTACGACTACATCAACCGCGTTGTGCTAACGCTTCCGCTTACGGTCTACGAGGGTACGTGGACGAACACTCTCCCCTCTCGTTGCTATATCATCACCATGATCTTGCGTGTGCGTAGGAAAATTTTGAAATTACTACGTTCCCCGACACAAAGGACTCAGGGTTTCTCAATTGCTTCTGGTGTCTCAGCAAGTTCCTCAGCTGCACCAATGTCCTCATCAGCCCCCACACTGTTGAAGACTAAAGCAACAGCTGGACGCGATCCTCGACCAAGTCCAAGGAAGAAACAGGTTGCATTCCAAGTGCCATCTAATGATGACGCCTCTGATGAAGAACTTGCAGAAATCATCAGAGACCGACAAGTGAAGGCCGCTAGAGCCAAAGGCACATCTGTGCCACTGCTTTTGGATCCGAAGAAGATCCTCGACTACATCGATCTCTGGCACAATGATCCGAACACTCCAATGCCTGATTTGCCTCTGACTCCCGGTCAAAGTCACATGCTGACCCATTTTATCTCTCAAGAAAAATGGAAGTTTGAAAAGGCTCGTGAAATCAAAAGGGCTCAATCTAGAAAGGAGAAGCTCCTGAAGAAGAATGTTGTCAGACTGACTCCTGAGGAACTTCTCAAGGCTCAATCTAAAATCCAAGCCCTCAGCAAGGATTTCGATGCATACAATGCTAATTGGCAAGGAGCCAAAGTGAGATTCGTCAACCTGAAGAAGAAAATGACAACTGTTGCAGCCCCATCGCAACAAGAAAATCCTCAGGCTACAGACTCTGCTCAGCCTGCTGAAGAACATGCCAGCACCGCTGATGACTCTCAGCATGCTAATGAAACTACAAGTTCCAGGGCTGATGACTCCATCCCAGCCGCTGAAGAAATTGCCAGGGCATCCACTAGTGGTGCGCCTGAAGAAACCGAAGAGATCAGGGCAACTGCACCAGTTGCGCCTGAAGAAAATCAACCAGATTCCTCAGCTCCTCCCGCGCCTACACCAACTCCAATTCTTCCTTCTGCCTATGAAGTGAAGAAAACCAAGGCAGCGGAGCGAGCTGCAGTGAAGAAAAGGAAGGCATCAGCTGTGTCAAATTCCTCGGCTGCGAAGAAAATGAAGCCAATGACCAGCTCTCTTGAAAATCCTATTGATGTCGTTCCGATTTCCTCCATGTCATCAAAGGAAATTGTTCCTTGTGGAGAAGACTACAAGATCCCAAGCAGATCTGATGAAGAAAATCATTCTGCCACTACTTCAAAGCAGTTTGATGAAGAAATTGAAGTGGAAGCAATCCCTTCAACGCCAGTCATTTCCTCACCTATGCCTCAGTTCACAGCTGAAGAGGTTGGTGTTGAGGAAATTGAAAATGAAGATGAAGATGTGGATATTGGATGCACTACCCCAGTGATGAATGATGGCTTTTGGGAAAGTCAGCATCCCAATACTCCTCCATTCACACCGATCCAACAAATTCCTCAGTCCCCGACAACCACAGTTCAGATGGGCTCTGAAGAAACTCATCCCACTCTGTCTGTCCATGAAGAAATTCCAGCCGCTAGTGCTGAAGAAGCTGCTGCTACTGATCCTCAAGTGGCACAAGAGGAGGAACCAGAAATTCCTCAGCCTAAAGAACCTGAGCTCGCGATTCCTGAGGTTGTGCTGCAAATCACTAACACTCCTCTGCCCAAGCCGAAGAATCCGTTCTCAAGCAAGCAAAAATTCAAGGCTGAAGACTTCTTTTCTGAGCATGTGTTCTTCACTGATTATAATCCATATGACTCTGCTCGCATAAGGAAGAGGCGTTTCTGGACTGCAAGTCAAGCCAACTTTTATTCCTCGGTGCTATTTGACAAGGAAAAAATCTTCGATCATGAACATATTCCTCATGTGGATATGGAATCTATGCCGTGCTTCGAGCCAGTCCTCAGAGTTATTCACGATGCAGGACTACTAAACTTCTGCACTGATATCTGTGATTGGAATGAAGAACTCATTCTTTAGTTCTACACCACACTGCATATCACTGGATACGCTGAAGATATCAATTCATGGGTGCTGGATTGGATGACCGAAAACACTCACTATAAGGCACTTGCAACTGAATTGCTTCATGTCCTTCCTCTTGATCCTCCCCAAGACAGTGCACGTTGCATCTACAATGACCATGAACTAACAGATCATTATATGCAAGTGCTCATGAAGCCTTTGAAGGCAGGGCAGGCCCCTCGAACCAAATTCCTCGTCAAGGAATTACTCTATGTGCCTCGGACTGTCTATCGCATCTTGACGAAGACAATGAGTCCTATCAAAGGCCACGACTCAAATGACGAAGATGTCGTTGGCATCATGAAGAACATGCTTTTCAACATCATTCATGGCGTCCCCGTCAACTTCCATGATTTCTTCATGAGGACTCTTGCAAATGTTGCAATGTCACCATTCGAGCTGAAGCCCTATGCGCCTTGGATTATGAGATTCATAAGGGAAAGATCTTCACTGAATTATAAGGCTAACACTCTGAACCATGGTAGCTACTTGCCTCCCATTGAAGTCCTCAAGCGACCAGTTTCATCATCTGGTGATAAAGGCAAGGCAGCTGATGTGATCGATGAAGGCACTCGTCCATTGGATGGTCAATTTCGTCTGGCTACGTCTTCTTCCACCAATGATGACTCTGCCACACATGACTCTGCCGCAAATACCTCCACAAAGCAAAATCCTCAAGCCACAGCTCCCAGGGTGATGACTGATCGTGAGTTACTCCTCAGTCTTCATCAGAAGGTTGATCGCAATCACAAATGGGTGAAGCGTCAGTTTGCTGCAATTCTTCACAACATGACTTCAACGCATAATGCAGTGAAGAAGAACCATTATCACCTTCATGAAACCCTCAACCACACCTGGGCTGTTCTCACTCATGTATACAGCGCGGAAGATCTGAAGACTATGGGTCTTCAGGAAGCATTTGACTGGTCTGCACCTCCTCCGAAGAAATTCAAGAGAGTCAAAGTTCCTGATCTGGTGGCCAGCTCTTATTCTTCATCGCGCGACACTGATGAATTTGAAGATTTGGACGACACTGCAGCAGGCCCTACTTCAACAAACAACCCCGACAACGCTGGCGCTCCTCCATAAACGTGAAATTCTTCAGGGGTGTTAGTCCTCAGTTTTGATCCTTTTGGTCATTAATGACAAAGGGGGAGAAATCTGAGTTAGTCTTCAAGCAGGTTTATATAATGGGCGTTTTTTTAAGTTACAACTCTCGTTCTTTCGAAACTTTTATTGGATCGAGTTGTAATCCTAAAACCGATGGTGCCTTGATACTTTTGGTCGTGCTCTGATGCTTTTGATGCACTGAGCTCTGATACTTTTGATGTGTTATTATGCATGCTTATTCCTTGTTAATATTATTGCATGCATACTGAATTACATCAGGCACCATATTTCATCATGCATTTCAAATTCTTCATATGATATATCAAGTGTATGAATTACAAGATATAGGGGGACATCTCCATGATTCAATTCTTCAAATGTGCGTTGCCTCAAAAGCAAATTCCTCACTATGCACAAATTCAGGGGGAGTTCTTCTATATCTTGCAATCAAATTCCTCAATATCAGTATTTACACTTGATTGTATTTATCCCCATTGAAAACTTAACCTATGTTGTCATCAATCACCAAAAAGGGGGAGATTGTAAGTGCATCTAGTGCCCCTTAGTGATTTTGGTGTATTGAAGACTTATAGGTTAAGGGACTGATGCGTTTGTGAGTGTACACAGGTCTATAAGTCTATGAGGAGTTTGATATTTACATAGAAAGTCGGCCCCTAAAAATGAAGTTCTTCGACTGAAGACTTTGATATTCTGAAGACTTTCTGAAGACTTTGAAAGTGAAGAAATTGGTGTGACCTTGAAGACTTGATATCCATTTGAGGAACCTGAAGCGTGAAGACTTTTGTTTTCGTAGTTTCATTTTCTCTTTCTTGAGTCATAGGAAACACCGTACTGTTAAAGGGGGTCGAGGAAATACTAAGGAAAAATTTCCATGTGGTGCTTAACTCAAATCCTACACCTACCAATCCCTTCGAGTGAAGCCATTGGAAATCTCATACAGTTCAGTCACTTTCTTCAGTGATAGAGACGTAGTTCTTCTGGTCACTCAGGACTTTGCTCTGACTGAGGAGTTAGGAATTCGCCAGTGCGAATTGCCTACACAGTGAGGAACATGATAGCCCTGAGGAATTTGAAAGTCAAATTTCCGACCGTTGCTGTGCTGCGCGCCGGCTGTCCAAAATATCTTATCCACCTAACGGTCATATCATTGAAGGGCATTTATGTCTTATCATGTCGGGCTGCTCCCTAGGCTATAAATAGCCGCCCCCTACAACCACTAGTTGGTTGGCTGCTCACGAGAGAACTTGACACTTGTCATCTGAGAGCAACCCATCCTCCGAGGACTTTGAGCAAAAATCATCAAGTGAGGAAAATCCCAAAAGCAAACCCCCACAAACCCAAAGTGATTGAGCATCACTGAAGAAATTGATCCTGCGTGGATCCGATGCTTGTTACCTTTGAAGACTGTGCTTCTTCCAGACGGTTAGGCGTCAAGGTCTAGAGCAGCCAAGAGGAATTGTGGATCGCCAAGTGACCAAGTCTGTGAAGGTTTGGAAGTCACCTGAAGACTTACCTCGAGTGATTGGACGAGACCTGCGTGGTCTTAGTTCAAGGAGAATACGGTGAGGACTGGGTGTCCTGAGTTGCGGCTCAGAGACTGGGTGTCCGGGACTGCGTGTCCTCGAGTTTAAATACTCATCCGCTCCAACCAGACGTACAACTGAGACAATAGTTGGAACTGGTTTACCAAATCATTGTCTTCACCAACTAACTGGTTCTATTTCCTCAACCCTTCCATTTCCTCATTACTGTGTTGAATGTTGTTCATATCTGTGCTTGAAGACTTTGACTGAAGATTTTCTCAATTTCCTCAGTTCAATTTCTTCAGTCTGTTTGTCTTCATCTTGTTATCCTGTGTTTACGCTTTCTGTACTCTGTGATAGTCTTCATCTCATCACGATGACTATGCTTGTATCCTGTTATGTTTACTTCTGAGTACTTATTCCGCTGCAATTAGTTCTTCGCTAAGGAAATTCCTCACCGGCAAATTCCTCAGTGAATAATTCATAAAAATCGCCTATTCACCCCCCCTCTAGTCGATATAACGCACTTTCATCTGTCAATCACTATCTTATCTGGAAGATTAACTCCCACTTGATTCAAGCGATTGAAGTACATAGACAATCTGAGCACATGCTCACTAGTTGAGCGATTCTCCTCCATCTTTTAGCTATAGAACTTGTTGGAGACTTCATATCTCTCAACTCGGGTATTTGCTTGAAATATCAACTTCAATTTCTGGACCATCTCATATGGTCCATGACGTTCAAAACATCACTGAAGACCCGGTTCCAAGCCGTAAAGCATGGTGCACTAAACTATCAAGTAGTCATCATATTGAGCTAGCCAAACGTTCATAACGTCTGCATCTGCTCCTGCAATAGGTCTGTCACCTAGCGGTGCATTAAGGACATAATTCTTGTGTGCAGCAATGAGGATAAACCTCGGATCACGGATCCAATCCGCATCATTGCTACTAACATCTTTCAATACAATTTTCTCTAGGAACATATAAAAATAAACATATGAAAGCAACAACGCGAGCTATCGGTTTACAACATAATTGCAAAATACTACCAGTACTAAGTTCATGATAAATTTAAGTGAAATTAATCATATTACTTAAGAACTCCCACTTAGACAGACATCTCTCTAGTCATCTAAGTGATCACGTGATCCAAATCAACTAAACCATGTCCGATCATCACGTGAGATGGAGTAGTTTCAATGGTGAACATCACTATGTTGATAAGATTTTGAAGAGGTTCAAAATGGATCAGTCCAAGAAGGGGTTCTTGCCTATGTTACAAGGTGTGAGATTGAGCACGACTCAGTCACCGACCACGGCAAAAGATAAAGAAGAGATGAGTGTCATCCTCTATGCTTCAGCCATAGGATCTATTATGTATGCCATGCTGTGTACAGACCTGATGTAAACCTTGCCGTAAGTTTGGTAGCAAGATACCAAAGTAATCCCGGCAAGGAACACTGGACAGCGGTCAAGAATATCCTGAAGTACCTGAAAAGGACAAAGGACTTGTTTCTCGTTTATGGAGGAGACGAAGAGCTTGTCGTAAAGGGTTACGTCGACGCTAGCTTCGACTCAGATCCGGATGACTCTAAGTCACAAACCGGATACGTGTATATGTTGAATGGTGGAGCAGTAAGCTGGTGCAGCTGCAAGCAGAGCGTCGTGGCGGGATCTACGTGTGAAGCGGAGTACATGGCAGCCTCGGAGGCAGCGCATGAAGCGATTTGGGTGAAGGAGTCCATCACCGACCTAGGAGTCATACCCAATGCGTCGGGGCCAATCAAACTCTTCTATGACAACACTGGAGCTATTGCCCTAGCCAAGGAGCCCAGGTTTCACAAGAAGACCAGGCACATCAAGCGTCGTTTCAACTCCATCCGTGAAAATGTTCAAGATGGAGACATAGAAATTTGCAAAGTACATACGGATCTGAATGTCGCAGATCCGTTGACTAAACCTCTCTCGCGAGCAAAACATGATCAACACCAGAACTCTATGGGTGTTCGATTCATCACAATGTAACTAGATTGGTGACTCTAGTGCAAGTGGGAGACTGTTGGAAATATGCCCTAGAGGCAATAATAAAAGTATTATCATATTTCATTGTTCATGATAATTGTCTTTTATTCATGCTATAACTATATTATCCGGAAATCGTAATACACGTGTGAATACATAGACCACACTATGTCCCTAGTGAGCCTCTAGTTGACTAGCTCGTTGTGATCAACAGATAGTCATGGTTTCCTGGCTATGGACATTGGATGTCGTTGATAACGGGATCACATCATTAGGAGAATGATGTGATGGACAAGACCCAATCCTAAGCATAGCACAAAGATCGTTTAGTTCGTTTGCTAGAGCTTTGCCAATGTCAAGTATCTCTTCCTTAGACCATGAGAGCGTGTAACTCCCGGATATCGTAAGAGTGCTTTGGGTGTACCAAACGTCACAACGTAACTGGGTGACTATAAAGGTGCACTACAGGTATCTCCGAAAGTGTCTGTTGGGTTGACACGGATCGAGACTGGGATTTGTCACTCCGTATGACGGAGAGGTATCTCTGGGCCCACTCGGTAATGCATCATCATAATGAGCTCAAGGTGACCAAGGTGTTGGCCACGGGATCATGCATTACGGTACGAGTAAAGTGACTTGCCGGTAACGAGACTGAACAAGGTATTGGGATACCGATGATCGAGTCTCGGGCAAGTAACGTACCGATTGACAAAGGGAATTGTATACAGGAGGTTTGATCGAATCCTCGACATCGTGGTTCATCCGATGACAACATCGAGGAGCATGTGGGAGCCAACATGGGTATCAAGATCCCGCTGTTGGTTATTGACCTGAGAATGTCTCGGTCATGTCTGCATGTCTCCCGAACCCGTAGGGTCTACACACTTAAGGTTCGGTGACACTAGGGTTATTAGGAAGACTAGTATGTGACTACCAAATGTTGTTCGGAGTCCCGGATGAGACCCCAGACGTCACGAGGAGTTCCGGAAGGGTCCGGAGGTAAAGATTTATATATGGGAAGTTGTCAAAAGGACACCGGAAAGTTTCGGGGTAATACCGGTATTGTACCGGGGCCACCGGAAGGGTTCCGGAGGTCCACCGGGTGGGGCCACCCCTCCCGGGGGACCACATGGGCTGCATGGGGCAGGGAGCCAGCCCCTGGTGGGCTGGGTGCGCCTCCCCACCTAGGCCCATGCGGCTAGGGCTAGGGAGGGGAAACCCTAAAGGGGGCGCCCCCCTGGCTTGGGGGGCAAGCCACCCTTTCCCCTCTCCCTTTTGCCGCCGCCCCCCTAGGGTTTTTCCCTAGAGGGCCGGCCCCCCTTGCCCCCTTCCCCTATATATAGAGGGGTGAGGGGAGGGCTGCAACACACAAGCCAAGGCGCAGCCCCTCCCCTCCCCAACATCTCTCCTCCTCCATACGTGCTTGGCGAAGCTCTGTCGGAGTACTGCTGCACCAACTACACCACGCCGTCGTGCTGCCGTTGGAGCGATCTTCCTCAACCTCTCCTCCCCCCTTGCTGGATCAAGAAGGAGGAGACGTCTCCCGTCCCGTACGTGTGTTGAACGCGGAGGTGATGTCCGTTCAGTACTTGGTCATCGGTGATCCGAATCACGTCGAGTACGACTCCATCATCACCATCTCCTTGCAAGCTTCCGCACGCGATCTACAAGTGGTATGTAGATGCAAACTCACTTCGTTGACTCGTTGCTTAGATGAACTCATAGATGGATCTTGGTGAAACCGTAGGAAAAATTTTAATTTTCTGCAACGTTCCCCAACAGTGGCATCATGAGCCAGGTCTATGCGTAGTTCTCTTTGCCCGAGTAGAACACAATTTTGTTGTGGGCGTGGATCTTGTCAACTTACTTGCCTCTACTAGTCTTTTCTTGCTTCAACGGTATTGTGGGATGAAGCGGCCCGGACCAACCTTACACGTACACTTACGTGAGACCGGTTCCACCGACTGACATGCACAAGTTGCATAAGGTGGCTGGCGGGTGTCTGTCTCTCCCACTTTAGTTGGAGCGGATTCGATGAAAAGGGCCCTTATGAAGGGTAAATAGAAGTTGAAAAAATCACGTTGTGGTTATTCGTAGGTAAGAAAACATTCTTGCTAGAACCCAATTGCAGCCACGTAAAAGATGCAACAACAATTAGAGGACGTCTAACTTGTTTTTGCAGCGATTGATCATGTGATGTGATATGGCCAGAAGTTGTGATGAATGATGAATTGTGATGTATGAGATCATGTTCTTGTAATAGGATTCACGACTTGCATGTCGATGAGTATGACAACCGGCAGGAGCCATAGGAGTTGTCTTTATTTTTTGTATGACCTGCGTGTCATTGAAGAACGCCATGTAACTTACTTTACTTTATTGCTAAACGCGTTAGCCATAGAAGTAGAAGTAGTCGTTGGCGTGACAACTTCATGAAGACACGATGATGGAGATCATGATGATGGAGATCATGGTGTCAAGCCGGTGACAAGATGATCATGGAGCCCCGAAGATGGAGATCAATGGAGCTATATGATATTGGCCATATCATGTCACAACTATATAATTGCATGAGATGTTTATTATGTTTATGCATCTTGTTTACTTAGGACAACGGTAGTAAATAAGATGATCCCTTATAAAATATCAAGAAGTGTTCTCCCCTAACTGTGCACCGTTGCTACAGTTCGTCACTTCTAAGCACCACGTGATGATCGGGTGTGATGGATTCTTACGTTCACATACAACGGGTGTAAGACAGTTTTACACAGCGAAAACACTTAGGGTTAACTTGACGAGCCTAGCATGTGCAGACATGGCCTCGGAACACGGAGACCGAAAGGTCGAACACGAGTCGTATGGAAGATACGATCAACATGAAGATGTTCACCGACGATGACTAGTCCGTCTCACGTGATGATCGGACACGGGCTAGTCGACTCGGATCGTGCAACACTTAGATGACCAAAGGGATGTCTAATCTGAGTGGGAGTTCATAATCTGATTAGAACTTAATTATCATGAACTTAGTCTAAAACCTTTGCAAATATGTCTTGTAGATCAAATGGCCAACGCTCATGTCAACATGAACTTCAACGCATTCCTAGAGAAAACCAAGCTGAAAGATGACGGCAGCAACTATACGGACTGGGTCCGGAACCTGAGGATCATCCTCATAGCTGCCAGGAAACAATATGTCCTAGAAGGACCGCTAGGTGACGCTCCCGTCCCAGAGAACCAAGACATTATGAATGCTTGGCAAACTCGTGCTGATGATTACTCCCTCGTTCAGTGCGGCATGCTTTACAGCTTAGAACCGGGGCTCCAAAAACGTTTTGAGCATCACGGAGCATATGAGATGTTCGAAGAGCTAAAACTAGTTTTCCAAGCTCATGCCCGGGTCGAGAGATATGATGTCTCCAACAAGTTCTACAGTTGTAAGATGGAGGAAAATAGTTCTGTCAGTGAACACATCCTGAAGATGTCTGGGTTGCACAACCGTATGACCCAGCTGAACATTAACCTCCCAGATGAGGCGGTCATTGACAGAATCCTCCAGTCGCTCCCACCAAGCTACAAGAGCTTTGTGATGAACTACAACATGCAGGGGATGGAACAGACCATTCCTGAAGTGTTCTCGATGTTGAAGTCAGCAGAGGCTGAAATCAAGAAAGAACATCAAGTGTTGATGGTCAATAAGACCACTAAGTTCAAGAAGGGCAAGGGAAAGAAGAACTTCAAGAAGGACAGCAAGGAGGTTGCCGCGCCTGGTAAGACAGTTACCGGGAAGAAGTCAAAGAATGGACCCAAGCCTGAGATTGAGTGCTTTCATTGCAAGGGGAAGGGTCACTGGAAGCGGAACTGCCCCAAATACTTAGCGGATAAGAAGGCCGGCAACACCAAAGGTATATTTGATATACATGTAATTGATGTGTACCTTACCAGTACCCGTAGTAACTCCTGGGTATTTGATACCGGTGCCGTTGCTCATATTTGTAACTCACAGCAGGAGCTGCGGAATAAACGGAGACTGGCGAAGGACGAGGTGACGATGCGCGTCGGGAATGGTTCCAGAGTCCATGTGATCGCCGTCGGCATGCTGCCTCTACATTTACCTACGGGATTAGTTTTGAACCTTGATAATTGTTATTTAGTGCCAAGTTTGAGCATGCATATTGTATCGGGATCTCGTTTAATACGAGATGGCTACTCATTTAAGTCTAAGAATAATGGTTGTTCGATTTATATGAGAGATATGTTTTATGGTCATGCTCCGATGGTCAATGGTTTATTCTTAATGAATCTTGAGCGTGATGTTACACATGTTCATAGTGTGGATGCCAAAAGATATAAAGTTGATAACGATAGTCCCACATACTTGTGGCACTGCCGCCTTGGTCACATTGGTGTCAAGCGCATGAAGAAGCTCCATGCTGATGGACTTTTAGAGTCTCTTGATTATGAATCATTTGACACATGCGAACCATGCCTCATGGGCAAAATGACCAAGACTCCATTCTCCGGAACAATGGAGCGAGCAACCAACTTGTTGGAAATCATACATACCGATGTATGCGGTCCAATGAGCATTGAGGCTCGCAGAGGATATCATTATGTTCTCACTCTCACTGATGATTTGAGTAGATATGGGTATGTTTACTTAATGAAACACAAGTCTGAAACCTTTGAAAAGTTCAAGGAATTTCAGAATGAGGTGGAGAATCAACGTGACCGAAAGATAAAGTTCCTACGATCAGATCGTGGAGGAGAATACTTAAGTCACGAATTTGGTACACACTTGAGGAAATGTGGAATCGTTTCACAACTCACGCCGCCTGGAACACCTCAGCGTAACGGTGTGTCCGAACGTCGTAATCGCACTCTATTAGATATGGTACGGTCTATGATGTCTCTGACCGATTTACCGCTATCATTTTGGGCATACGCTCTAGAGACAGCTACATTCACTTTAAATAGGGCACCGTCTAAATCCGTTGAGACGACACCGTATGAATTATGGTTTGGGAAGAAACCTAAGCTGTCGTTTCTAAAAGTTTGGGGATGTGATGCTTATGTCAAGAAACTTCAACCTGAAAAGCTCAAACCCAAGTCGGAAAAATGCGTCTTCATAGGATACCCTAAGGAAACTGTCGGGTATACCTTCTACTTAAGATCCGAGGGCAAGATCTTTGTTGCCAAGAACGGATGCTTTCTGGAAAAAAGAGTTTCTCTCGAAAGAAGTAAGTGGGAGGAAAGTAGAACTCGATGAAGTACTACCTCTCGAACGGGAAAGTGGTGCAGCTCAGGAAAATGTTCCTGTGATGCCCACACCAACTGAAGAGGAAAACAATGATGATGATCAAGGTACTTCGGATCAAGTTGCTACTGAGCTTCGTAGGTCCACAAGGACACATTCCGCACCAGAGTGGTACGGCAACCCCGTCCTGGAAATCATGTTGTTAGACAACGGTGAACCTTCGAACTATGAAGAAGCGATGGCGGGCCCAGATTCCAACAAATGGCTTAAAGCCATGAAATCCGAGATAGAATCCATGTATGAAAACAAAGTATGGACTTTGACAGACTTGCCCGATGATCGGCGAGCGATAGAAAACAAATGGATCTTTAAGAAGAAGACGGGCGCGGATGGTAATGTTACCATCTATAAAGCTCGACTTGTCGCTAAGGGTTATCGACAGGTTCAAGGGATTGACTACAACGAGACATTCTCTCCCGTAGCGAAGCTAAAGTCCATCCGAATCATGTTAGCAATTGCCACATACTATGATTATGAGATATGGCAGATGGACGTCAAAACGGCAATCCTTAACGGGCATCTTAAGGAAGAACTGTATATGATGCAGCCGGAAGGTTTTGTCGATCCTAAGAACGCTAACAAAGTATGCAAACTCCAGCGATCCATTTATGGGCTGGTGCAAGCATCTCGGACTTGGAATATTCGTTTCGATGAGATGATCAAAGCGTTTGGGTTTATGCAGACTTATGGAGAAGCCTGCGTTTACAAGAAAGTGAGTGGGAGCTCTGTAGCATTTCTCATATTATATGTGGATGACATACTCTTGATGGGAAATAATATAGAATTTCTGGACAGCATTAAGGCCTACTTGAATAAATGTTTTTCAATGAAGGACCTTGGAGAAGCTGCTTAAATATTAGGCATCAAGATCTATAGAGATAGATCGAGACGCCTCATAGGTCTTTCACAAAGCACATACCTTGATAAGATTTTGAAGAGGTTCAAAATGGATCAGTCCAAGAAGGGGTTCTTGCCTATGTTACAAGGTGTGAGATTGAGCACGACTCAGTCACCGACCACGGCAAAAGATAAAGAAGAGATGAGTGTCATCCCCTATGCTTCAGCCATAGGATCTATTATGTATGCCATGCTGTGTACCAGACCTGATGTAAACCTTGCCATAAGTTTGGTAGCAAGATACCAAAGTAATCCCGGCAAGGAACACTGGACAGCGGTCAAGAATATCCTGAAGTACCTGAAAAGGACAAAGGACATGTTTCTCGTTTATGGAGGAGACGAAGAGCTTGTCGTAAAGGGTTACGTTGACGCTAGCTTCGACTCAGATCCGGATGACTCTAAGTCACAAACCGGATACGTGTATATGTTGAATGGTGGAGCAGTAAGCTGGTGCAGCTGCAAGCAGAGCGTCGTGGCGGGATCTACGTGTGAAGCGGAGTACATGGCGGCCTCGGAGGCAGCGCATGAAGCGATTTGGGTGAAGGAGTTCATCACCGACCTAGGAGTCATACCCAATGCGTCGGGGCCAATCAAACTCTTCTGTGACAACACTGGAGCTATTGCCCTAGCCAAGGAGCCCAGGTTTCACAAGAAGACCAGGCACATCAAGCGTCGTTTCAACTCCATCCGTGAAAATGTTCAAGATGGAGACATAGAAATTTGCAAAGTACATACGGATCTGAATGTCGCAGATCCGTTGACTAAACCTCTCTCGCGAGCAAAACATGATCAACACCAGAACTCTATGGGTGTTCGATTCATCACAATGTAACTAGATTGGTGACTCTAGTGCAAGTGGGAGACTGTTGGAAATATGCCCTAGAGGCAATAATAAAAGTATTATCATATTTCATTGTTCATGATAATTGTCTTTTATTCATGCTATAACTGTATTATCCGGAAATCGTAATACACGTGTGAATACATAGACCACACTATGTCCCTAGTGAGCCTCTAGTTGACTAGCTCGTTGTGATCAACAGATAGTCATGGTTTCCTGGCTATGGACATTGGATGTCGTTGATAACGGGATCACATCATTAGGAGAATGATGTGATGGACAAGACCCAATCCTAAGCATAGCACAAAGATCGTTTAGTTTGTTTGCTAGAGCTTTGCCAATGTCAAGTATCTCTTCCTTAGACCATGAGAGCGTGTAACTCCCGGATATCGTAAGAGTGCTTTGGGTGTACCAAACGTCACAACGTAACTGGGTGACTATAAAGGTGCACTACAGGTATCTCCGAAAGTGTCTGTTGGGTTGACACGGATCGAGACTGGGATTTGTCACTCCGTATGACGGAGAGGTATCTCTGGGCCCACTCGGTAATGCATCATCATAATGAGCTCAAGGTGACCAAGGTGTTGGCCACGGGATCATGCATTACGGTACGAGTAAAGTGACTTGCCGGTAACGAGACTGAACAAGGTATTGGGATACCGACGATCGAGTCTCGGGCAAGTAACGTACCGATTGACAAAGGGAATTGTATACAGGGTTTGATCGAATCCTCGACATCGTGGTTCATCCGATGACAACATCGAGGAGCGTGTGGGAGCCAACATGGGTATCCAGATCCCGCTATTGGTTATTGACCTGAGAACGTCTCGGTCATGTCTGCATGTCTCCCGAACACGTAGGGTCTACACACTTAAGGTTCGGTGACGCTAGGGTTATTAGGAAGACTAGTATGTGACTACCGAATGTTGTTTGGAGTCCCGGATGAGATCCCGGATGTCACGAGGAGTTCCGGAAGGGTCCGGAGGTAAAGATTTATATATGGGAAGTCTTCAAACGGACACCGGAAAGTTTCGGGGTCATACCGGTATTGTCCCGGGGCCACCGGAAGGGTTCCGGAGGTCCACCGGGTGGGGCCACCCCTCCCGGGGGACCACATGGGCTGCGTGGGGCAGGGAGCCAGCCCCTAGTGGGCTGGGCGCGCCTCCCCACCTAGGCCCATGCGGCTAGGGCTAGGGGAGGGGAAACCCTAAAGGGGGCGCCCCCCTGGCTTGGGGGGCAAGCCACCCTTTCCCCTCTCCCTTTGGCCGCCGCCCCCCCTAGGGTTTTTCCCTAGAGGGCCGGCCCCCCTTGCCCCCTTCCCCTATATATAGAGGGGTGAGGGGAGGGCTGCAACACACAAGCCAAGGCGCAGCCCCTCCCCTCCCCAGCATCTCTCCTCCTCCATACGTGCTTGGCGAAGCTCTGTCGGAGTACTGTTGCACCAACTACACCACGCCGTCGTGCTGCCGTTGGAGAGATCTTCCTCAACCTCTCCTCCCCCCTTGTTGGATCAAGAAGGAGGAGACGTCTCCCGTCCCGTACGTGTGTTGAACGCGGAGGTGCTGTCCGTTCAGTACTTGGTCATCGGTGATCCGAATCACGTCGAGTACGACTCCATCATCACCATCTCCTTGCAAGCTTCCGCATGCGATCTACAAGTGGTATGTAGATGCAAACTCACTCCCTTGACTCGTTGCTTAGATGAACTCATAGATGGATCTTGGTGAAACCGTAGGAAAAATTTTAATTTTCTGCAACGTTCCCAAACAGAAGCACCATCGTGATCACCATCGTCACCGGCGCGACACCTTGATCTCCATCATAGCATCGTTGTCGTTTACGCCATCTATTGCTTCTACGACTATCGCTACCGCTTAGTGATAAAGTAAAGCAATTACATGGCGTTTGCATTTCATACAATAAAGCGACAACCATATGGCTCCAGCCAGTTGCCGATAACTTCGGTTACAAAACATGATCATCTCATACAATAAAATATAGCATCACGTCTTGACCATATCACATCACAACATGCCCTGCAAAAACAAGTTAGACGTCCTCTACTTTCTTGTTGCAAATTTTACGTGGCTGCTATGGGCTTAGCAAGAACCGTTCTTACCTACACATCAAAACCACAACGATAGTTTATCAAGTTGGTGATGTTTTAACCTTCGCAAGGACCGGGCGTAGCCACACTCGGTTCAACTAAAGTTGGAGAAACTGACACCCGCCAGCCACTTGTGTGCAAAGCACGTCGGTAGAACCAGTCTTGCGTAAGCGTACGCGTAATGTCGGTCCGGGCCGCTTCATCCAACAATACCGCCGAACCAAAGTATGACATGCTGGTAAGTAGTATGACTTGTATCGCCCACAACTCACTTGTGTTCTACTCGTGCATATAACATCAACGCATAAAACCTAGGCTCTGATACCACTGTTGGGGAACGTAGTAATTTCAAAAAAATTCCTACGCACACGCAAGATCATGGTGATGTATAGAAACAAGAAGGGGAGTGTATCTTCATACCCTTGAAGATTGCTAAGCGGAAGCATTTATCAACGCGGTTGATGTAGTCATACGTCTTCATGATCTGACCGATCCAAGTGCCGAACGCACGGCACCTCCGAGTTCTGCACACGTTCAGCTCGATGACGTCCTCGCCTTCTCGATCCAGCAAGACGGGCGAAGTAGTATATGAGTTCCGGCAGCACGATGGCGTGGTGACGGTGTTGGTGAAGAACAATCTCCGCAGGGCTTTGCCTAAGCACTACGGAAACTATGACAGAGGATAAACTAGAGGGGACGGGGTTGACGGCACACGGCTTGGTGTTTCTTGATGTGTCTTTGGTGCTAGCCCTGCCCCTCTATTTATATGTTGAGCCCTGGGGTCGAAACTTGGAGTAAAAGCCTCCTCAAAGTCGGTTTTGCCCGAAAGGCAAGAGTCCTACACGGACTCCAGGGCTAGACGCCAGGGTTCCTGGCGTCTACCCCCTAGACATCAGGGTTCCTGGCGTCTAGCCTCTGGTCTCCGCAAAACTTTCTTTTGCACTTTCCATAAGCCTCGTGGGCTTTCCCCTTTGGCCCAAATAATGTGTTCTCGTACCCAAACATTTCGGGAAACATCCGGAACCCCTTCCGGTGAATTCCGGAACCCTTCCGGAGATCAAACACTATTATCCCATATATCAAACTTTATCTCCGGACCATTCCGGAGTTCCTCGTCATGTCCATGATCTCATCCGGGACTCCGAACAACATTTGGTCACCAACATACATAACTCATATAATACTATATCATCAACGAAACGTTAAGCGTGCGGACCCTACGGGTTCGAGAACTATGTAGACATGACCGAGACACGTTTCCGGTCAATAATCAATAGCGGGACCTGGATGCCCATATTGGCTCCCACATATTCTACGAAGATCTTTATTGGTCAAACTGCATAACAACATACGTTGTTCCCTTTGTCATCGGTATGTTACTTGCCCGAGATTCGATCGTCGGTATCCAATACCTAGTTCAATCTCGTTACCGGCAGGTCTCTTTACTCATTACGTAATGCATCATCCCGTAACCAACTCATTGGTCACATTGCTTGCAAGGCTTATAGTGATGTGCATTACCGAGAGGGCCCAGAGATACCTCTCCGACAATTGGAGTGACAAAACCTAATCTTGAAATACGCCAACTCAACATGTACCTTCGGAGACACCTGTAGTACTCCTTTATAATCACCCAGTTACATTGTGACGTTTGGTAGTACCCAAAGTGTTCCTCCGGTAAACGGGAGTTGCATAATTCTCATAGTTACAGGAACATGTATAAGTCATGAAGAAAGCAATAGCAACATACTAAACGATCAAGTGCTAGGCTAATGGAATGGGTCATGTCAATCACATCATTCTCCTAATGATGTGATCCCATTAATCAAATGACAACACATGTCTATGGTTAGGAAACATAACCATATTTGATTAATGAGCTAGTCAAGTAGAGGCATACTAGTGACACTATGTTTGTCTATGTATTCACACATGTATTATGTTTCCGGTTAATACAATTATAGCATGAATAATAAACATTTATCATGAAATAAGGAAATAAATAATAACTTTATTATTGCCTCTAGGGCATATTTCCTTCATATATGAAGGATAACATTTCAAACAAAAGAAAGATACCGGAAGCTGAAATTTCCACCATGCTTGCTAATTACACTTTTAAGGGTGGAATACCAAAGAAACTTGGAGACCCAGGGGTACCAACTATACCATGCTCCATTAAAAGAAACTATGTTAAAACTGCTTCATGTGATCTTGGAGCCGGTGTTAATGTTATGCCTCTCTCTTTATATCGTAGACTTGAATTGAATAAGTTGACACCTACTGAAATATCTTTGCAAATGGCCGATAAATCAACTGCCATACCTGTCGGTATTTGTGAGGATGTTACTATTGTGGTTGCAAATGTCACTATCTTAACGAACCTTGTTATTCTTGATATTCTCGAGGATGATAGTATGTCGATTATTCTTGGTAGACCCTTTTTGAATACTGCAGGGGCTGTTATTGATTGCAACAAAGACAATGTCACTTTTCATGTTAATGGTAATGAGCATACGGTACACTTTCCGAGGAAACAACCTCAAGTTCATAGCATCAATTCTATTGGAAAAGTTCCAACTATCATTATTGGAGGGTTTGAATTTCCTCTCCCTACTGTCAAGGAAAAGTATGATATTCTTATTGTTGGGGATGTTCATATCCCCGTTGAGGTAACCTAGTGTTATTCGAAATTTCTCCGGTTCCATGTTATTCGGAATGAGCTTGTTAACAAGACTTGATCAACCTTGTTAGTGGATTCATTTTGATGATCATGAGATGGATGAAACTAGAAGGCACAACCTTCTGTACCCTCTTTTTACTTTCTGTTATTTAGAATAAATAAAGCAAAAATAGTATTATCTGTCTGTTTTCTGAATTATCCGTGTAATAAAAAATGTCCCGAAAATAAAAGTGCTCCAAATGCCCTGCAAATTTAGTATGATTTTTTATGGAATATTTGGGGATTTTAGGCACTGAGAACACTACAGGGGGGGCAAGCACCTGTCCACGAGGGTGGAGGGCGCGCCCACACCCCCTGGGCGCGCCCCCTATCTCGTGGGCCCATGGTGGCCCCCCTCCACTTATTCCTGCACCCACACACTCCATCTTCCTCCCAAAAAAATCCCCATCCAGCTCAAGCACGAGTTCTAGCTCATTTTGCTGTGATTTTCGATCTCCTTGCTCAAAGCTCCATTCACAAAACTGCTTTGGAAGATTGTTGCTTGGTATGTGACTCCTCCTTTGGTCCAATTAGTTTTTGTTCTAGTGATTTATTCATTGCAAATTTTTGCTGCATAGGTGACCCTGTTCTTGAGCTTGCATGTCAAATTTATGAGGTCCCAAGTAATTTTAATACATGATATAGGCTCTAGGCACTTGTGGGAGTAGTTGCTACCAATCGTGTTTAGTTTGATTCACTTTTATTTTGAAGCTACTAAAATTTCAGAATTTTTTATAGGAAAGAAATATGTCTAGGAGAATGTACCAAGGTGGTTCCTCGACAAAGAGAGGACCTAGGCGTGCTATGCGTGAGCAAGACGATGAACCACGAAGGTACGCAGAAGTGCAGGCTTGTGAATGGCCATCAGAAGAGTTTATGGTTAATGCAGACATCAAGGATGAATTTGACGCGTATGTGCATAATGCCGATCTTGAGGACTTCATACAAGATAAGTGTCCTCGGTACTACCAATTGACTGATTCATTCGTGAGAAGGTTTAAATTTTCATCTTCGCGTAATTCTCAGAATGTCCTATTTGATATTTATGATGAATCTTATACCATGGACCTAGAAGATTTTACTACTGCTTGCAAACTCCCGCAGTGGGGCGATGTTCATGAACCCCACAAATCTGAATATAAAGACTTCCTTGCTAGTATCACTCTGGGAGAATCTAGGGATATAGCACAAGCTACCATAGGGAGCATTCATTTTCCTGCCATACATTATTTTGCTCTCTTCATTGGTAGATGCATTAACGGTAAAGATGAAGCATGTCACATGTGTGTCCCTGATCTTTGTGTCCTCAAGAGTGATGTGTTAGGAAATAAAGATTACAACTTGAGGGCAATAGTTGCACGTAGGTTGCATAATAATGGTATAACTGGAGATTTATTTGGAGGAATTTATGCGACCCGTGTTGCTAATTATCTTGGTATATCTCCACGTGAGGAGGATGTTGAGTTGCTTCCTGCTTATTTAGATTATGACGCGATGGTCAGACATCGTTTTCTTTTGAGGAATGAACAATTCCACTAGTATCGACTAATCTGTGACAGACGTAGCGCTGTCCATGTTACTCTCCCTGCTCCTTCCCTTTTTGATTACCAGGCAAACGAAGATATGTTGCTACCAGGAAGGAAGCAGCTGAACACGAGGGGAGAGCGGAGGCAGCTCATCAACATGCCGCAGCTCAGGATGCATTGGCTGCTGCATCTCAGTACGACCCCAGTTATAACTTTGGATATCAGCAAGGTTATCCTTGGCATTAGACCAACTTAGGCCAAAAGCCTAAGCTTGGGGGAGTATGTATTTCACACCGACTTTACATTCATGATTCACACACTATTCTAGTTGTCAGTGCTCATACTCTTTCATTGTATTATCCATGCTAGTTTAATTTCATTTTCTAGCTTTCTTCTTGTGTGTTTGATAAACCTTAAGAAAAACCAAAAAATAGTTAGTTTAATTTCCATGCTTGTAGTAGAAATTAAAATGAAAATCCAAAAATATTTCTCGTTCTTCTTTTACTTGTTGGGAGCTTTCCCGTGTAAATAGTTTTATTTTATTTTCTTTCCTTTGGGGGTCAAGAGTAGAAGACCATAATGAAAATTCTTAGTGGCTCTCATATGCACGATTGTTTATTTAACTTAGAACCCATATTACTTTGTCTTCTCTCTTGAATTGAATGCTTGCAGATTCCAGCTTAGTCCAATGCACGTGCACTATTATTATTATACACATCATTCGGTTGTGCAAGTGAAAGGCAATAATGACGATATATGATGGACTGATTGAGATGGGAGAAGCTGGTATGAACTCGACCTCTTTTGTTTTTGTAAATATGATGAGTTCATCATTCCTGATTCAGCCTATTATGAAGTAAACATATTTGCAATGACATTTAGAGATTTTAGTTGCTTATGCCATGCTTAATTAGCTATGAATTTATAATGGTTTACCTTGCGTGCCAACATGCTATTAAAATGATTATGATGTGGCATGATGGGATGGTATCCTCCTTTGAATGAATTGAGTGACTCGACTTGGCACATGTTCACGCATGTAGTTGAAAACAAATCAACATAGCCTTCACGATATTTATGTTCATGGTGGATTATATCCTACTCATGCTTGCACTTGGTGTAAATTAATTTTAATGCATGTTCATGACTGTTGTCGCTCTCTCAGTTGGTCGCTTCCCAGTCTTTTGCTAGCCTTCACCTGTACTAAGCGGGAATACTGCTTGTGCATCTAAACTCCATAAACCCCAAAGTTATTCCATATGAGTCCACCATACCTTCCTATATGCGGTATCTACCTGCCGTTCCAAGTAAATTTGTATGTGCCAAACTCCAAACCTTCAAATGAAATTCTGTTTTGTATGCTCGAGCAGCTCATGTTTCAATAGGGTTGTCTGTATCTTCCATGCTAGGTGGGTTATTCTCAAGAGGACTGGACTCCGCTCCTCATTCACGAGAAAATGGATGGTAACCGGGATGCCCAGTCCCATGATCAAAAAGATCAAAGCAAATCAAAATAATTAAACAAAACTCCCCCAGGGCTGTTGCTAGTTGGAGGCACTCGTTGTTTCGAGCAAGCCATGGATTGATGCTTGTTGGTGGTGGCGGAGTATAAACTTTTACCATTCTGTTTGGGAACCGCCTATAATGTATGTAGCATGGAAGATATCGCCATCTCATAGTTGTTGCATTGACAGTGAAAGTATGCCGCTCAAAATGTTATTCATCTCTATTTTAAAATCGAGCCCTGGCACCTCTACAAATCCCTGCTTCCCTCTGCGAAGGGCCTATCTATTTACTTTTATGTTGAGTCATCACCTTCTTTTTAAAAAGCACCCGCTGGAGAGCACACTGTCATTTGCATACATTACTATTAGTTTATATTGGGTATGACTTGACTGGATCTCTTTTACCATGAATTACAATGTTTAGTAAGTCCTTGATCTTTAAAGGTGCTCTGCAGTTATGTTTTGCGGTCTCAGAAAGGGCTAGCGAGATACCATTTTGTTATATCATATTATGATTGTTTTGAGAAAGTGTTGTCATCCGAGTTTTATTATTATTGCTCGCTAGCTAATTATGCCATTGATATGAGTAAATGTGAGATCTAAGTGTTATTGTGAATATGGTTAGTTCATAATCTTTGCTGAAAATTTAAATGCTGGCTTTACATATTTACAACAACAAGAGCAAATAGAGTTTGTAAAATTTTTTCTTTATCACTTTCAGTTTATCAACTGAATTGCTTGAGGACAAGCAAAGGTTTAAACTTGGGGGAGTTGATACGTCTCCAACGTATCTACTTTTCCAAACACTTTTTGCCCTTGTTTTGGACCCTAACTTGCATGATTTGAATGAAACTAACCCGGACTGACGCTGTTTTCAGCAGAACTGCCATGGTGTTGTTTATTGTGCAGAAAACAAAAGTTCTCAGAATGACCTGAAAATCCATGGAGGTAACTTTTGGAAAATATAAAAAATACTGGCGAAAGAATCAATGCCAGGGGGGCAACACCCTGTCCACGAGGGTGGGGGTCGCGCCCCCTCCCCTGGCCGTGCCCCCTGTCTCGTGGGCCCCCTGATGCTCCATCGACCTCAACTCCAACTCTATATATTCCGTTTCGCGGAGAAAAAAATCAGGGAGAGAAAGTTTCATTGTGTTTTATGATATGGAGCCGCCGCCAACCCCTAATCTCTCTCGGAGGGCTGATATGGAGTCCGTTCGGGGCTCCGGAGAGGGGGATTCGTCGCCGTCGTCATCATCAACCATCCTCCATCACCAATTTCATGATGCTCACCGCCGTGCGTGAGTAATTCCATCGTAGGCTTGCTGGATGGTGATGGGTTGGATGAGATTTACCATGTAATCAAGTTAGTTTTGTTAGGGTTTGATCCCTAGTATCCACTATGTTCTGAGATTGATGTTGCTATGACTTTGCTATGCTTAATGCTTGTCACTAGGGCCCGAGTGCCATGATTTCAGATCTAAACCTATTATGTTTTCATGAATATATGTGAGTTCTTGATCTTATCTTGCAAGTCTATATTCACCTATTATGTGTTATGATCCGACAACCCCGAAGTGACAATAATCGGGATACTTCTCGGTGATGACCATAGTTTGAGGAGTTCATGTATTCACTAAGTGCTAATGCTTTGTTCCGGTTCTTTATTAAAAGGAGGCCTTAATATCCCTTAGTTTCCACTAGGACCCCGCTTCCACGGGAGGTAGGACAAAAGATGCCATGCAAGTTCTTTTCCATAAGCATGTATGACTATATTCGGAATACATGCCTACATTACATTGATGAACTGGAGTTAGTTCTGTGTCACCCTATGTTATAGCTATTACATGAGGAATTGCATCCGACATAATTATCCATCAGTGATCCAATGCCTACGAGCTTTTCACATATTGTGTTTCGCTTATTTGCTTTTCCGTTGTTATTGTTACAACTATTACAAAACTGCTATCGTTACTTTTGCCATTGTTACCGTTACTATCATACTACTTTGCTACTAAATACTTTGCTGCAGATACTAAGTTATCCAGGTGTGGTTGAATTGACAACTCAACCGCTAATACTTGAGAATATTCTTTGGCTCCCCTTGTGTCGAATCAATAAATTTGGGTTGAATACTCTACCCTCAAAAGCTGTTGCGATCCCCTATACTTGTGGGTTATCACTGCCCAAACGCGCAGATGCCCACAAGCTCGGCGACTATCGGCCAATATGTCTCATTCACATAGTGGCCAAGATCTTCGTGAAGGTCCTGTCATTGTGCCTTGCTCCCAAGCTCGACACCCTTGTCAGCCGCAACCAAAACGCGTTCATTGCCGGACGTAGCCTCCATGACAACTTCATTCTCGTCCGGCAATCCCTCAAGATGCTGGATCAACTTGGTGCGCCCAGGATCATGCTCAAGCTCGACCTCACGCGTGCCTTCGACTCCATCTCATGGCCCTTCCTCTTCGACGTGCTACGCCAGTATGGGTTTGGGGACAGGTTCAGGGAGTGGCTAGCCATCTTGCTGTCCTCGGCAAGAACCAGTGTCATGCTCAACAGTGTTCCTGGCCCGTCAATCTGGCATCGCCGCGAACTGAGACGGGGCGATTCAACCTCCCCGCAGCTCTTCGTGCTCGCGGTGGACACACTTGGGAGGTTGATGCGTCGCGCCCTCCAGACAGGCATCCTCCAGCAGCTGCATCCCCGGTGCGCCATCCCGGCGATCTCTCTCTACGTCGATGACGTGATGCTCTTTTGCCATGCCAATGCCAAGGAGATATCCGCTATCAAAGGCATCCTCGGCGTGTTCGGCATGGCGTCCGGGCTGTTCGAACTGCTTGGGTGCATACACGGCGATGATTCAACGACAGGGCTGTTCGAACTGCTTGGGTGCCCGGTCGTGACCCTGTCGGTCACCTATCTAGGCATTTCGCTCACCATTCGCCGACCCTCCACGGCCCAGCTGCAGCCCCTCGTCGACGCGGTGGCCGGCCGGCTCCCTTCCTGGAAGGCATGGCTGATGAACAAGGTCGGACGGCTGGCGCTCGTCAAGTCGGTCCTCAGCGCGATTCCGATTCATCAGCTTCTCGCACTCGCGCCACCAAAGAAAATCCTGAAGCAACTTGAGAAGATTCAGCGTGGGTTCCTTTGCGCTGGCCGCGCGCTGATGCTCACGGTGGACACTGCCACGTGAACTGGCGACGGGTCTGCCGCCCGCTCGATTATGGCGGCCTTGGCGTCCGGGACCTGGAGCGCACGGGGCTCTCGCTACGACTGCGTTGGCTATGGCTCGCGCGCACGGACACCTATCGAGCACGGAAGGGGTTGGACCTGCAATTCACTTCGGAGGAGCGTGCGCTCTTTTACGCTTCCACGACCATGGCCATTGGGGACGGCAGGACCGCCCTGTTTTGGGAGGATCGCTGGCTCGGCGGCCAATCCGTCCGCGCCATTGCGCCCATGCTCTTTCAATGCATCCCCAAGCATCGCCGGAAAATCGCGAACAGTGGCTGAGGCCATGGCCGGCAATCGATGGGCGCGTGATATCCAAGGTCTGCTCGGCCTCCCCGAGATCGGTGAGTACCTGCAGCTCTCGCACTGGGTGCAGCAGGTCGAGATGTCCAACGTGCCGGACAAGCTGCTTTGGAGTTGGACCGCCAATGGCGCATACTCTGCCCAGTCTTGCTACCGGGCAACATTTCAGTGAGCGACGGGCTGCCACTCTTGGAAGCTCATTTGGAGGAGCTGGGCACCGCCCAAAGTGAAGTTCTTCCACTGACTGGCATGCCAAGACCGCTGCTGGACCGCGGAGCGGCTCGCTCGCTGTGGCCTGCAGCACCACCCGTGGTGCCTCCTGTGCAATCAAGAATCGGAGACGATCAGACACTTGATGCTCACATGCCCATTCACCAAGCAGACATGGCACAAGGTCCTATCTTGGCTATGCTTGCCGGCTCCACCGCCCGAGCACGACGACTCGCTCATGGACTGGTGGCTGCGTGCGAAGGAGTCGACACCGCCAACACTACGCAAGGCTCTGAAATCCGTAGCGCTCTTAGTACCGTGGATGCTCTGGAAGCATAGGAACGCATAGGAACGCGTGCGTGTTTGACCATGTTAGCCCGATGTTGGGCAAAGGCCGGAGCTCAAGGGCTCAGGGTCGTTTTGCCATCATCCTGCTTCCGGCTCCACTCTGGCGCAGCCGGGCTCACCTTTCCGGAAAGCGCCTCCACCTCCAGCGACTCCCTCCCCGCACCCCCTGCACCCTTTGCTCCACCGCGGCAGCGCCTGGCAAGCTCTTCCACGCCGGCGTACACGAGGCACGGCGGCGTAGGCGAGAGGAGTGGGAGAGCGTGTGTGGACTTCGTTCGGAGAGCTGCCCGGTTGATGCTGCCCCTGCTCGAGCAAGGTACTGAACATTGCGATTCTTGACTTGATGTGTTCTGTCCATTTGTAATCTGTACAATTGATGTCTATCTCAGGAAAGTTGAATGGAATTGATGCATATCTCTGTTGATGAAACAAATCAGTACTTACTTCTGTTCTGATTATAGAATTGAACATGAAGAGGAATGGGACAGTCCCCTTTCATCAAGAAAATTGAGTCAGAGAGTACAAGATAAACCATTACACTTTTATGATGCCCACCATTTTGCATCAAGAGTCAGGACTCATCCTCAGGTACCTAAAGCATACAAAGAAACAACACGGAACACTACTGCAACTACAAAGGATCAGGAGTCATCCTCAGCTCGTTCGCATAACAGTCGACCTGCCGCAAGTTCCAAAAGGTTGAATCCACAAAAGATTCAACCTCGAGCACAAGCAGACCTCAGAGTGAATCAGCTACAGGGGGTAAGTAAATCCTCCCCTCTGGTGAAGTCTGATTGAAAAATCAAAAAATAATTCGTATTTCTGTGCCAGCCCTCTGTGTGGATTCAAAAAACTGTGAAATGAAAATTTTAATTTTTTAAGCATATTTGTTCAAATTGCGATATGTGTACATAACATCTATAAATGAACATATAGCAAGTTTTCTATTCTTTACATATATCTAAGCATTGCAGCTTAGCTGGTGGAATCATGAACCCAATGTTTCATTTGGAGTAATGCGGTGTATATATATGCCAATAACGCGTAGACAGGTGACCTATTACACACTTGAAATGAAAAAGATTCGTTTTTAGGATAGTAGTACTTCCAGGATAACCAGCTGAAAGGGGTCCCGAAAATATAAGACATTTTAATGCAAATGTGACCAAGCAACTTTCACTCACTATGCTGTGTGAGGTTCTTGGTCAGGGGTCAGGACTGAAGGATCTCCTCGATCTGCTGCACAACATAAGACATTGTAGGCCTTGAGTCAACATATTGACTGCAACAGTTCATGGCGACATGCAGAATTCGCACCATGCACTCTTCTACCCCGTCTTTCTGCTCTTGCCCTCGGAGCTCCACGTCAAACACCTCCGCCGTCCAATCAACGGAATAAACCCACCGTGGTAAATCTACTCCCTGCTTATTCGTTATGCTATTTGTTGGGGCCTTGCGTGTGAGAAGCTCCAGTAGTAGGATGCCGAAACTGTACACGTCGGCTTCCTGGGAGAACAACTTATTGTCGATGAGCTCAGGCGCGCGGTAGCCGGAGGCATTGGGATACGTGCCAAGTGTTATCAGGCCGTGCTCCGACACACATGCATCGTGGGTACCCGTGAGCAGGATGTTGGAAGACTTGATGTTGCCATGGCAGCTCGATGGTCCAGCTAAATGGATAGCCGCCACACCGCGCGCAGCAGCAAGTGAGATGGCTGACCGCTGCTCCCAGTTCAGTGGAGATGGACCGGAGTCTCTGTCACCTAGATTAACACATCATGAATCAGTGATGCATAAAAAACATTACAAATTGTGAAGGTAAGCATATGATAGCATTGTAACATTACCGTGGAGCACTTTTGCTAGGCTACCCATGGGGATGATATCATACACTAGCAACTTCTCATCCGTGCTACAGTAATACCATTGCAGTGGCACAATGTGCTTGTTCTCGATGGCACCTATCAGCGTGATATGCTGCTCAAATTCCGCATTCGGCAACTCCACACCCGTCAGCCTCTTGGTCACTACCTCATATCCACTTTCAAGAGTCGCTTTGTATGTTGTCCCGACTGTACCCTTGCCCAGAACTTCAGCCGATGCCCGAAGCAGGTCCTCCATCTCAAACAATTGGCCTGTCACTGTCGATCTAATGATAAAAGTTCCCACATTTCGGGTACTGCTACTGCTTCCCTCGGATAGATCTTTGGCTGAAGCCACACTTCCTGTTTTTGGGGTACTACCATTGCTTTCTTGTGATGGGGTCATTTCAGCTGTAGCTACAGTTCTCATATTTTGGCTATTGCTACTGCTTTCTAGCGATGGTATTTCGGTCGGACTGAGTTTTTGTTTCCTTCCCCAAGAAAACAGAGCTATTCTTTCTTGTGTGTGGTGTGCAGCTTTTCTAAGTTTGCGAAGACTTTCTGCTACTTCTAACATCTCAGGACGTTTGCTGAGTTCCATCCCCAAGCATTTACCTGCCAACTTTGCAGTCTCATCGATAGTCTTCATGTCGCTCGATGTTGCAATTTCAGGATCAAACATCTCCCTTACCCTCCTAAACCCTTTTGAAAGAGAATGAAAAAAACTTTCAACCAAGTTAATCTCCTCATCCTCTGTTCTTGCTTTTTTTCTGGTTATCAGTTCCAGGAGCACAACTCCAAAACTGTAAACATCACTCTTTGTGCTGAGGCGACCACTCCGAGCAAACAGAGGGTCCATGTAGCCTATACTTCCTATCACACTTTGAGTATATAGAGTATTTTCACTGGTGACTAGTCTTGATATTCCAAAGTCTGATATTTTTGCTCCGAGTTTGTCATCCAGAAGTATATTAGCAGGCTTGATATCACCATGAATTACCGGAGTATTCATGTATGAATGCATATAATGCAATGCTTCTGCACATTCAGTGGCAATTCTTAGCCGTGTATCCAAAGCTATTGGAATGTTATCATGGTGAAGGATGTTACTCAGATTTCCTTTAGGAATATACTCCATGAGCAACATTTGGGCATTTGCATCTGAACAGTAGCCGACTAATCTGACTACATTCTTGTGATTAATTTCACGGTGGATGATGAACTCTTTGGCAAAATTTTCTTTTTCATTTTGGATAAACTTCTTGACTGCAACCACACTTTCGTCCTCAAGGACTCCTTCATAAACTTCTCCAAAGGCACCTCTACCGAGTACAGTCTTGTAGTTGTTGGTAAATCTTCTTATCTCATCTTCTGTAAAACATTTCAAATTATGATTGCTCTGTGCAATCCATTTCGATCTACGCTCTTCCTGGATATGTTGTGTTACTATATTTTTCGGATGATCCATCTTTGGAAGTAGCAGGGAACCTATTCAACGTTGGAAGACCATTTGACCTAGAAAACAGTTTTGGTAATGCTAAAAGTCAAATTTAATCCAACTTATCAATGAGGAGACAAATAAACGAAGTACATAAAAGTCCTTAATTCCCTTGGATTAATCATCAATAATATGGCAGGGATTTCAGATGCCCATTGGGCACTGGGCAACATATATAAGATATATATGCTCCATTAGAGTTCATTTAGAAACAAAAATACCTCCCCTAGCTGCGGAAGATAACCAATCTACTCCCTCCGTTCCAAATTACTCGTCGCTGATATGGATGTATCTAGAATTAAAATACATCTAGATACATCCATACGTGAGACAAGTAATTCGGAACGGAGGGAGTAGATTGCTATTATGCTGTTTTAGATATTCACACAGCACTGCAGAGAATCATTTGCGTTTCTTCATGAACTACGTCGCCAGAGGAAGTACTATGTACGAGGGAGTATATTAATATTTATTATTCAGTTCTGCTCTGGATTTTTAATAGCAGCTTCATGGCACGATCTGAGTAGTTCTACATAGAAGAAATCTTTCGAACATGAAGAAAACAGGTTGGCTTCGGCTAAACAAAGAAGTTAAGAATTTATGATACATAGTGCTAATATCTCAGGAAAAAAGCCCAGAGAGAAGTCGAAGAAATGTGGTAAAGACATGGAGATGGGCAAGGTTGAACCAAACATACCACTTGAGAATGGAAGGCGTAACATAGCACAATCAATGGAGCCTTCTCTTGTTAGTGGTAGCACAGATCGCCATGGAATGGATCTAGAAGAAGCACAGGTAGCGTATAGCAACTATATTCTGTTACTCTATTCATGGACCGATTGATGGTCAACTCTCAGAACGTGGAATGAGGTGGCCTTGTCCTTATTGACAAGTTGTATGTACCGAATTAAAAAAAGATAATCATGCCAAGGGCATCTCCAGCAACCCGGTAGAGATGGGCCAATTTTACACAAAGTAACTTCCTCGCCAACAGACTGTTTTGGTAAGGCTGTCTTGTTACTAGAGCCGCCAACACTATTTGATTGTGGCACGGTAATTGATTCGTGCTGCTCTATAATGGACTATGGACTTCATCTTTGTGCCTGTATGGGTGTTTACTGTACTATATACATAAACTTGCACCTACTCATTTGTAGTATCATCTAGCAACCCAAGTTGAACCCATACACGTAAAAGGTCTAAAAAAGACTAGATATGTATCAGGATAATCATGCAATGTGAAAAAGAAAAGCAATATGAATCATATGATGATTTTGAGAGTGAATCTCCATGGTTCATGCTGCTGCATAAGAGCATCTCCAGCTGCACCCCCAGAACGGCCTCCCCAGGCGTTTTTTTGCGCCGGCGCCAAAAAACGGCCCAGCCGCGCCCCAGGAGCCCGTTTTTCGCCGGCTTGGGCCGAAATCAGCGCCGGCGGACCCAGGCCGAACCCGATGCGCCGGGGGGCGCCGGGGCGAGTGTTTTGGCGCGAAACAGTTGCGGGCCCGCCGAGTCAGCGAGACGGCCGCTTCGTCGACCTTATCGCCTCGGTTCCCGCGGGAATCAATGCGAAGGATGCCGCGCTGCCGCGCCGGTCAGCCTCCATTGATGCCTCACGGGCGGCGCAGTGAAGACGCTGCCGACACCCGCTTCTACAGGCTTCTCGGCATGTAGACGGCGGCGGCGACGGCTAGGCTTTTTAGTTCGTTTTTAAGTTAGTTCATACATGTTTTTAAGTTTTTGTACAAATTTCGTCGAGAAATGGCCGAGTTCATGCAAAAGTCACCGAGTTTGCAAAAAAATTAAGACGAACTTCGCCGAATCCACGGCGACAGTGGGCGTGTGACTGAGAACGAACCGAACCCCAGGAGCCGATCTAGCGCCGGCTCGCCCCCAGGCCGCTCTTTTTCGGCGCCCCAAGAGGCCGAACGGCTGGAGATGCTCTAACTACAGAGCAGTACTACTGCATGCTACATGCTCCAACGGGACAACATGTACTGCTAGTGAAGCTTCTATAACTGAACTTTCGTACTGTATATGAATAATCAAAGCCGATTGCTTTGGGACTCCCAAAATGAGTAGAGTATTCAGGACCATAAACTATTGCAGGCAACAGAAGGTAGAGGTGCTGCCGATCGTGCTGTGGGTGACCTGTGGCGGAGGAGGTGGCGTCCGTCCGTCTCTCCAGCGGTGCTTTTCCTGTGCCCACTTCGTCCCCCCTCCGGGCGGGAGGCGGAGGCGGCTCGTTTGCCAGACGACAGAACTGGCCATAAGAGCAACTTCAACGGACCGACCCAAATGGACGCGTATTTTATTCGTATTTTATCCGTTTGGATCGGCCGTCCACCCCGCCGTGCAGTGGCGAGTTCACCAGGCAGGCTTCGATAGGCTTGAGCCTACCCTCCAAATTCGTGGAATTTTTTTTACTACTAGGCTTCAAAATATTTCTTAGGCCCAGCCCAGAAAAAATGGTCCAGCAGGCAGCCCATCTAAGAATCGGCGACTGACCCAGCCTCCCGCACGCTCGCACGCGCACGAAGCACATCAGGCGCACGAGCAGCGACCACCCAATAACCTAGCCGCCGGCCGCCAGACGCCACCTCCTAGTCCGGCGCCGCCTCCCCGCCTCCTCGCCGTCGCTGCGTCCTCGCCGAGCGCCGCCTCCCCGCCCAACGCCGTCATCAGCCGAGCGCCCGAGCCTGCACGAGGGACGGGGCCACGGGGGGAGCCGGGCTGCACCTGCCGGGGAGCTCGTCGCCCACGACGCCCAGGGCTCTCTGCAGGTCGCCGGATCCGCCGACTCCCCACTGGACGCCGGACGCCTCTCTGCAGGTCGCCGGACGCCGGACACCAGAATCCCGGTCCAGAGCAATTCGAAATAGGTTGGCTGTTGTCTCTGTCTGACTCTGTTTGATTCTTCTTAGTTTAGTTGATAGCAGTTGCTAGTTTAGTTAATTCTAGTCAGTATGTAGTTTGGATCTAGTCAGTACTGGTTGTAGTAACAATTAATTCATGAACTAATTTATGTCCTTGTTTATTTTTTTATAGAAATGAAGAGAAAGAGGACTCTGCATAGTTGGTTTGCAAGTAGTTCAAATACACTTCCTATTGTTCCTGAATCCAATGTTGCCCCAATTAATGTTATTGTTCAGCCTACCCTCATAGAGAACATAATCCCGGATGATCCAACAAAATCCGGAGAGCACTAATCCCTCGGTTGATGAGAGCACCAATCCCACTTCAAATGAGAGAACCAATCCCCCAACCGATGAGAGCACAAACCAACCAGCACCACCAACACAATATATATTAGAATTTCATCCAAGTCAGATTTTTGGTGATCCGGCGGATCGAATACCAATAGAAGATTATACCCCTGAAATTCGAAGTGAAGTGAGAAGAGCTTATTTGTTGAAAGAGCGAAACAAAGCAAGTGGGCATAAATTTGAAGTCACATTGGACGGTAAAATTTGAAGATCTTTTCAACCACAATGGCTAGATAGGTTTGATTGGTTGGAATATAGTGTCGCAAAGGAGGCTACCTTTTGCTTCCCTTGTTTTCTTTTCAAGAAACCATCACAGGCTGCTACATTTGGAAATGATGTATTTACCATAGATGGTTACAAACGCTGGAAAACAGCTTTGGCAAGTTTTCAAAAACATGTTGGTGGTCCATCTAGTTACCACAACATTGCTAGAGGCTTGTGTGATGATTTCAAGAATAAAAGGGCCAATGTGGCTACCAAATTCCGAGCACATACTAAAGAATCTGAAATAAAATATAAAATCCGTTTGACCGCATCACTAGAGGCTCAAGGGGAAGCTTTTCATGGACATGATGAGTCCTCCGATTCCGTAAACAAAGGCAATTTCAGGGAGTTCTTGGATTGGTACAAAGACAAGAATAAAGATGTGAAAGATGCATTTGAAAATGGGCAAGGTAATGCACTTATGATATGTTCACGGATTCGAAAGGACCTTGCTACATGTTGTGCTTTGGAGGTAACCAAAGTCATCAAGAATGAGCTTGGAGATAAGAATTTTGCGATACTTGTTGACGAGGCTAGAGATTGCTTAATAAAGGAGCAAATGGCAATAATTTTGAGGTAGTTCAATGGTTTACAAAGGCTAATTCTTTTATTTTATGTTGTTATTTGTTTATTTTCTTATAACTTGTAGCTCTCCAAATGTGCAGATTTTTGGATGATAATGGGGAGCTTCAGGAGAGATTTCTTGCTATTAAGCACATCACAGATTGCACATCTGCCGGAATTAAAGAAGCATTGTTTCATGTCTTAAAGTACCATGGCTTGTCTATTAATAGGCTACGTGGACAGGGTTATGATGGGGCTTCAAACATGAGAGGAGAATTCAATGGTTTGCAAAAGCTAATTCGTGATGAGAGTCCATATGCTTTCTATGTTCACTGTTTTGCCCATCAGTTGCAACTAGTGGTTGTCACAGTGGCTCAATGTTGTCTGGTTATTGCTGATTTTTTCAACTCTCTTCCCTTGATAGTGACTCAGGTGGGTTCATCCTGCAAAAGAAAAGACGCATTGCTTGCAAAGCATCAAGATGACTTGATAGAGATGATGGAGAATTGTAAGATATCATCTGGAACTGGTTTACATCAAGAAACTAACCTAGCTAGACCAGGAGCTACTCGTTGCGGCTCACATCTTAGAACCTTGCTTCGTGTTTACACAATGTGGAATGCAGTGGTGGATGTGCTTGCAATTGTGATTGAGGATTCCCGGGAACACACTTCTCAAGGTGGAGCTTCAGGTTTGTTGGTACAGATGGAATGCTTCCAATTTGTGTTCATCATGATATTCTTAATAAACTTGTTGAACATCACAAATATGCTATCACAAGCTTTGCAAAGGAAGAATCAAGATGTTGTTGAAGCCATGCGTTTGATCTTGGATGTGAAAGAAGCTTTGCAAACTATGAGGGACAATGGGTATGAGCCATTATGCAAGCAAGCAAAACACTTTTGTGAGGAACATGGCATTGACGTGCCAAATATGGATGATCTTGTTGGAGCTATGGGGCAATCTGCTCGAAGCAAGAATAAGGTGACTCGAGATCATTATTTCAGGGTGAGCATATTCAGTGTTGCGATTGATGCAACTCTCACTGAGATGAACCACCGATTCAATGAAGTTAACACCGATTTAGTGGATTGCATGTCTTGTCTTAATCCAGCTAACAACTTCTCAAAGTTTAATGATGAGAAACTTATTCGGCTTGCTGAAATTTATGTTGAAGATTTTACACAAGTTGAATGGTTGTTGCTAAGATACGAGCTTCCAACATTCCTTACAAATATTAGGAGAAGTGAGGAATTTGATGGATGTCCGGATATTTCTACTCTTGCTCGTTTGATGGTTCAAACAATGAAACATAGAAATTTCCAATTGGTATATCGCCTTATTGAGTTGACATTGATTCTTCCAGTGGCAACTTCGTCGGTCGAGCGAATATTTTCAGCAATGAAGGTCATCAAAACAGATTTGCGCAATAAGATATCAGACGATTGGCTCAATGATTTAATGGTATGCTACTGTGAGAAAAGGATGTTCAAAAGTATTCCAGATGATCAAATTATGATACGATTTCAGAAAAAGAAAAATCGCAAAGGACATTTGCCTCCTGAGTATGATGTTATTTCTTAGAGGTATATCTCTGTTTTAGTACTAGTGTCGATAGTTAGTTGAGGGTACTTTACCATATCACTAACATTTGTGCCAATTTGGACAGATGGCTTGCAGTTTGTCACTTGCATTTTGGTGTGGAGGAGTTCTACAACTACAATATTGTTAGTAAGAAGCAACACCGGTATCTTGTCTTTGCCTTATTATGGTTGATTCTCTAGTACTTGATGTATTGGTGTGCAGATGGTATGAAACTTTGCTGTTGTTCAATAATGCTACTAGTATTTGTCTTGAGAATCATGTCCATTTGAGCACTGTTTGGCACATATTGTCTCTATAAATTGGTAAAACCATTTTTCTTTCAAAATTCCAGAAAAAAATCAGTAAATACTAAATGCTTCCAGTAGTAGGCTGGGAAATTTTGAGCTTATTTGGCCAAGAGGATTAGGAGATAATGGCCATTTTAGTCACCTGATTCAAAATTTGGTTCAAAATTTGATATTTTCTAAAAAAGCCAGAAAAAATCTAGTATATAGTACGTGTTTCCAGTATTAATCTGGGAAACTTTCAGTTTATTTCTACAAAAGGACTAGGAGATAAGCAGCTTTTTCTTCAAAAGAGCGTTCGATTTTCTCGGCTTAAACATTGAGCCCACCCTCCGTTTTTCTCTAGATTCGTCACTGCCGCCGTGTCCGCTTTTTCATTTGCGTCGGCTGATGCGCCCAACGCGGGCGGAACGCATTTTTTGCATGTCGCCGAACACGTAGCAGGCGGGGAGCTTGCAGCGAGGCAAGGCGGGCGCGGCGCGGCACGACGAGCATCGGGCGCGAGCGTGAGCGAGACGCGAAGCCAGCGGCTGCAGCAACGAAGCTAGCTAGCTCGCGTGGGGCGCCATGCACGGCCGGCACCCACCATCCAGCAGAGCTAGCTGCTCGTGTGGATGGCTCGTGTGAATGCCCATACTACACGTGGGTATGCGTCAAGCAGGGAGGACGCGGGCAGGGAGTTCGCCGTCGCGCGGTGAGGCAAGGCCGGACAGGAACCGCGGGCGCCGCGAGGCTGCAGGGCGCGAGCTCCAGTGCTCCAACGGCGAGCAGACACGCACCCGTGTGCTCTCGTGCCCTCGTGCAGGGCGCGGTGGCCTGGCCTGCTCTCGTGCCCGCCCGTGTGCTCGAGGCCGTGCTCCGCCGCACCCGCTTCCCGCGTCCTGCCGGAAGCACCCGCTCGTCGCCTCCGCTCGTCCGCCTCGTGACTCGCCGCGCATGCTCGCGACACCCGCACCTCGCCGCGGCTGCCGCCCCCGCTCGTGCGCCTCGCCGCTCGCCCCGCCGCCTCACGCGCCCCACAGCTCGCCTCCGGAGCCGCTGCTCTGCCCGTGCCCCGCTCGTGCGCGCCGCACCCCGCGAGCTCGCGCTGCTCTGCCCGTGCGGAACAACATGCGCGCGGCCTAGCAGTCGACGGCGATGAGCAGAAGGTGGTCGAGCGGGGCGGCGGGCGCATCGGAGCAGTGCGCCTCGGCGTCGGCGCAGAGGAGGAGAGAGATGGGGCGGGGATGGGCCAGCGAATAAAATAAGAAAAGGAGGTCGCTGGGTGGGTGACAGGTGGGCTTGACCCGGACACAGATGGACGAGGCGGGCGCAGAAAACGCACCCTTTGTGTCCGCCTCGGACCCAAATACAACCCAAATTTAAGACTAAAATGGGTACGCGCAGACACAAAGCGGACGTAAAATGGAAATGGGTCTGCGCGTTGGGCGCTCGTTTTTGTCCGCGCAGATGCATACGGACGCAGGCGGACGTTTTGGGTACCCGCGTTGGAGTTGCTCTAACCTACCGCTAATCAACATTTCAGTAAAACTAGGTTCAGTATAATTCTTGGTGGTAAGCTTCATCTAGAATTGGGTTCTGCTAGTATGTTCAGCAATGCAGTTGTGCATTGTGCTTGAAGACAACACTGAAGCCCTTTGCTCCGAAGACTTCTTTTGATCATTATGAAATGAAGTGCTCATGATTTAGATGGGGTTGGTGAAGTTCATATAATAGCTGTGGTTCTTTTAAATACACGTGTGTCGTGTGGCTTCTGTGTTTGAGCTCTAGAGTTGTACTCCCTCTGTAAAGAAATATAGTGATCTAGACGCTCTTATACCCAAGCCACTATATCTCGAAAAGTTTACGCAACGACGTCTAACCACTTGGGTGAGTGCGACTTGTGAGCCTACCTAGTGTTGACACGTGCATTAAATGGGGGGCTGGGGTGTACATTTGCATGGTAACTGTAGGCTGCCATTGATTCGCATTTTTTCGTGCGCACTTGGGGTGGATCTTGCAATTTTGGTGGCGGGCGGTGATTTTCTTTGTCTGCAGCAGGTGGAGCTCGCAACATGCAGCAATGGGATGGACTTTTTCTGATGTGACCACGTGCATGCGCCGACTGCTCATGGGCTCTCTCGATTGATCTGGACACCGGTGCATGCAGCGGTTTCCAGAATTTTGTCTGTAGCAGTTTTTAGATTTCTCTTCATTCTTTCTTTCTCTATCTTAAAAGATCACAACCGACGTACGTGCCTATAAAAACCTTCTCATCGCACGAGTCTCTTCAATCACGGTTGCGGGCAATCAGTATGTTCTCCCCTTTGCTCCTAAGACTTCTTTTGATCATCATCACATGAAGTGCTCATGATTTAGATGGGGTTGGTGAAGTTCATATAGTAGCTGTAGTTCTTTGAAATACACTTGTGTCGTGTGGCTTCAGTGTTTGGGCCTTTTGAGCTCTAGAGTTGTACTCCCTCCGTAAAGAAATATAGTGATCTAGATGCTTTTATATTTCACTACGGAGAGGGTACTGATTATATTTTTGTGAAAGCAATATTCTTCAGGTGGATGAACGTGGCCTGAAAAAGGAGCAGATGCATTATGAGATGCCGCGGCCAAGTACCATGGCCTTGTACAGTTTGGTCGTTCCTCCATGACTGCGTGCTCAATCGCGAGGCAGCTGCACTCCCTTTTGTCGCTGAGAAGTAGGTCGGCACTGCAAAAAATCAGTGTGCCTTCCTTGCTTTGTTTGTTCAATACGCACGCGGTTGTGCCTTTTCAGCTCAATGTCTGAACCAGCAACATAGGCGCACCATGCCTGTTGTGTTTGTTCAGTTTGCACTTTTGCCTTTTCATCAGTTTAAAAAGGGAAAAGTATATTTTTCGTCCCCTAATTTTCTCAAAAGTATAGAAATGGTTCCTCAACTCCAAAACCAGCAAATCCTAGTCCCTCAACTTCTCAAACCGGATGCTTTTCGTCCCTCGTACCGCTTCAAGTGGTTTTGTTGATGATGTGGCATGGTTTTGGTTGGCATTTTATCGAACACCTGTCGTGCGTCCTGGCACAGTTTCGGACGGTGGTGGGCCGAACATCAGGTATATGGCGTGCCTTTCATCGACGCCGAGGCCATGCCCAGCACCTCGCCTCGCGTCGTCGTGCCTCCGATGAGCAGCTTTGTGCAGCAGACCGAGAAGGAGAAGCTGAGCATGGCGTAGACCTCCATTCCAGCCGCTCCTGCCCCTCCTCTTCCAAGCGCTGCCCCCTACCCTCACCGTGAGGTCGCAGTCCGTGGCCTCCTTCCTCGCCGCGTACAAGACCGGCCGTACTCTTCGCCGCCTAGTCGTCGTCCAACAGGCCAGCACCACCGATCTCGGTTAAACCCCACCGCGCTGGGTGGAGTAGCTGATGTACAGCACACGGGCTGCGGCATGTCGCGAACTCGAGGGTCATTGATGTGCCCGGGGCGAGCGGAGGATGTCCATCGGCGACCTCGTGCATGACCCTACCGTGGTGCTGCTGGACGAATCCACGTCCGGGCTCGACTCCGGCACTCCGTCTCTGCGCTCCACACAGATGACGTGCTCAAGGACATGGACACCATGCACAGCACACAAATCAATCAGGTGCTTCTCGAGTTCCGGGCATACACGGCTGAGGCAGTGGCTCCTCTCCGGGCGAGAGTCAGGGTGTGCTGGATGACGGTGGCTGCGAGCACGAAAACCCCACCATCAACGACAGCCTCTGCTACGCCGGCAGGTCGCTTCGTGTGTTGCTTGTGTGCGTTTTTCAATCCGGCGAAACTCCATTTAATACTAAGTAGCTAACTAACCTTTTTGTGAATCGATCCAGCTGCTCTACCTGTACACGCGTGTGTTGTCTTCCGGTGAAAACGGTTGGTGCCCATTGCCGCGAGTCCTGTAGGAGTGACGACGGCGGCCAACCGTGGTGCTCTAACCTGTGTGACGTGGCGGTCAAACATATGTGACGTGGCTAGTTTTTGTCAAAACCATGTCCACGTCAGCACAAAACCACTGTAAAGGGCACGAAGGAGTAAACTTATCCGGTTTTAAAAGTTAAGGGACTGAGATTTGCTGGTTTTAGAGTTGAGGGACCATCTCTATACTTTTGAAATAGTTGAGGGACGAAAAATATACTTATCCCGTTTAAAAACGTCTCTACCGCGGCACACGCGCACGTCGTTTCGACGGACACACAGCGCCGGGCTGCTGCCACCACGTTTCGCTAGGCGTGCCTCTGTTTTTAGCTCGAGAACATAGTTCATTGTTTAGTACCTGTAACTTTTCTTTTTGCGGTGCAGTATTGTGGTTGGCTTAATGATTTTCTCACTGAGCTGCTTTTTGAGGTAAACTCAGTTGGATGAGGTTTTTGTTTTCGACAAAGCTAAAATCCTGCCGTTCGGATTTTCGCTTTAGATCCGAACGACCTTTGCAGCGTTAGATTTTGATCAAACGGCCGCGATTCCACTCCCGCTTACTCCGCCGTGATTTGAGTGTAGGATGCGAATTTTTCTCCGGGTCTCTCAATTAGCCTGATTAATGATCCTGGTAATTCGGCCTCTTAAAAGACGTGATTAATGGGCCTCCTAATTCCATGCGTTCAAGGAGTTAATTGGTCGTAATTAATGGACCTGCTGATTTTATGCGTGTGTTGCTAGTTACTACTCCCTCCGTTCCGAATTACTTGTCTTGGATTTATCTAGATACGGAGGTATCTAGCACTAAAATGAGTCTAGATACATCCGTATCTAGACAAATCCAAAACAAGTAATTCGGAACAAAGGAAGTACTATTTTTTAAGGCAAAAACAAATGCGTGGGTGATAGAATTCGAACCCACAACCTCATTATTTTTAGATGGTGAAATTGGAGTAGCTAACCAACTAACCAATCTATTCCATGTGCACAGTGCTAACTTTTTGTGTACATGTAAACTATGACCCGAATTTGAGTAATTTCTAAACGAGAAAAGGTAGCAATAGCGCTCGAACTCGGAACCTGGACGTCTATTAGGCAAATGTGCCATCCTTGCTGACCAACTGCACTACACTTTGTGTTATGACTGACGCTAGGTGTTCTATATTCATTACCACAAGTAGTCCACTACTCTGGTGCAGATATCACTTGCAATTTTTTTCAAGAAAAAAATTAGTAAAACTCGAGTTTTTCTCTGAAAAAAACTGTAACACTCGAATTCAAGTACTTGCGGGAGGGAGAAAAATATTATTCCCATATTGAGATTCAAACTGTACTTACTGTAAATGAAATGAAGACTAGTAAGCTATTTGACTTTTTTACCATTCAAACCATTTGTATTAGTGTAAAAATATATTTTACTAGGATTTCCTCCTAGTGTTTTTCTCATCAGCGTTGCCCAATTCATTCTCTTCGGAATTTTGTATTCATTTTTTTGTATCACAATTTTTTCGTTGTTGTTATCTTTCTAGATCACATCGCTCGTATTTTGATACGACAAAGCTAAAATCTGACCGATCAGAAAATCAGAACAGATGCGAACAATGTGAATCTCGTCAATTTCTTGATCGGACAGGGCTGGCGATCTTGCGATGATTTTGTGTTGCACTTTCCCGACTTAACCACCGTAATCCAGCACACATTGATTGACTTCCGTGCTAATTGGATCATGACCGGCCCGCTCTCCCGATGAAATCGCACGCCAGGCCCAGCCGTCCCCTTCTTTTCTCTCTCTCTCAAAAAATCTAGGTGCGAAAAATATAAGTGCTGGGTGTGGGAATCGAACCTAGCATGTGTTGTGCTTATACACATCACCCGTGCCATCTCACCAACTGTTACTTATCTCAAAAATGGTAACAAGGTATTTGAACCTTTTTCCTGCAATATGAGTAAAAAAATGCAAAAAAAAAACTAGTTCTTTTCTTAGATTTTTTACCAACTCATATCGAGTTGATCACATCGTGGTAATTTTCACGCCCCGATAACTTTTGTGTGGATATCATGGTAACTCACACATCGCATACCTGATAACTTATATACCCCGGTCCTGGTAACTTTGGCGCCGGGGTGGGGGGGGGGAGGGTGATAAAATATCCCCGTGGTAACTTTTATGTGATAGCATGTTAAGTTGGTGACTCACACATCACAAACCTATTAACTTAATGTATCACGGTCCTGATAACTTTGGCATGGGGAGTGGGGGTTGATTAAATATCCCTCCGGTAACTTTTGTGTGAATAGCATGATAACTCACACATTGCATACGTGATAACTTATGTGCACTCACATGTCGCAGACATGATAACTTATGACCCCAGTCCTGGTAACTTTGGCGACCTGGGGGGGGGGGGAGGGGGAGGGGAGTGGGTTGATGAAATATACCCCCGGTAACTTTTTGTGTGAATAGCATGATAAGTCACACGTCGCAGACCTGATAACTTATGTGCCTCAGTCCTGTTAGCTTTGGGGCGGGGGAGGAAGGGGGTGATGAAATATACCCATGGGTAACTCACATGTTGCAGACATGATAACTTATGTACCTCAGTCCTGGTAACTTTGGCGACCCGGGGGGAGGAGTGGGTTGATGAAATATACCCCCCTGGTAACTTTTTGTGTGAATAGCATGATAACTCACACGTCGCAGACCTAATAACTTATGTGCCTCGGTCCTGGTAGCTTTGGGGGCGGGGGATGAAGGGGTGATGAAATATACGCAAGGTAACTCACACGTTGCAGACATGATAACTTATATACCTCAGTCCTGGTAACTTTGGCGACCGGGGAGGGGGGGGTGATGATACCCCCGGTAACTCACACACCACAAACCTGACAACTTTTGTACCCTAGTCTTAATAACTTTGGACGGGTGTGGGATGTGGGAAGGTGTTTAAAAACACCCCGGAGACTTTCGTGTAAATAGCTTGGTACGTACGCACCTTATATGTGATAACTTATGCATAAATACCACGACAACTTTGATCCGAGGTGGTGGGAGGGGAGAAAGTAGTTTGAAAACATACCCCTCCCGATAACTTCCGTACAAATGTCATGATAACTTCCGATGCTTTGACCTATAACAGATTTTAAAGTTTTGAAATATGTAGAATCAAGGATGCATCCATCCTCCCCCCCCCCCCCTTCTAATGCATGCATCCATGTGCATGTGAAGAGAAGATTACAAGAACTATCTTTTATGTCCCAGTAATTTCTGTATAAATAACATGATAACTCGTGTAGCACACGCGTGGTAACTTTTGACCCGAAATAAAATATTGTCGAAACATACCAACATGAGATCTAGTTTCGAAGGTCTTGTCGCGACGAATCTTTTACGTGAAAACAATTTTTCAATTAGACCAACGGTTTGAGCTACAAAATATTTTAAATTTTCGCATTAGGAAGAATCTTTGATGACATCATCAATTTTGTTTTTTCTGCATGTATATGATTTTTACTCCCTCCGTTCCTAAATATTTGTATTTTTAGGGATTTTCAATGATTACCACGTACGGATGTATATAGACATATTTTAGAGTGTAGATTCACTCATTTTGCTCCGTATGTAGTCACTTGTTGAAATCTCTTAAAAGACAAACATTTAGGAACGGAGGGGGTAGCTGCTAATTAACTGCTAATGGACAGTGGGCACGCATAGAAAAAAGAAAGAAAATAAGATGAAGCTAATACATGCATGCAAGCTAGGAAGGAATTGTGCGGACCTGTTGCTTAACTTCCGTACGTGTGGAAGTTAGCACAGTCCTTTTCTTTTTGTTTTAGAGAAATCTCGTTGGATGAGTTTTTTTTTTTTTGAGAAAATCTCGTTGGATGAGGTAGGCAGTATATACTCAATGTTGGCAAAAGCCCACTCATGACTAAGCCCAGACATTCGAGCCCATTGCCCACGTCTGCCTCTCTCGTCGTCCAGGTCGCCCTGTCTGCTCGAGCTCGAAGCCGCCGCACGCCGCCGCTGAATGCCTAAATCCCAATCCCTCCCTCCGAGCTCCGACTGCTCCCGGCTCCACTCCGGAACTGCCGCGCCCACCTTGCCAGCAAACTCCCGCACCTCCAGCGACTAGCGCCGATGTGGCATCTCCCTGACCCCCTCCCCGCACCCCCTGCACCTTCTGCTCCAGCGCGGCAGCGCCTGGCAAGCTCTTCCACGCCGGCGTCGGTGGAGCTGATACACGAGGCACGGAGGTGGAGGCGAGACGACTGGGAGAGCGTGCGTGGACTTCGTTCGGAGAGGTGGTCGCTTGGCGCTGCTCCTGCTCGACAGCTCAAGCAAGGTACACTGAACAATCTAATTCTTGGCTTGATGTGCTCTATTCATCTGTAATCTGTAGAATTGATGCTTATTTCTGTTGAATGAAACAAATCGATACGTATTTCTGTTGTAATTGCAGAATTGAACATGAAGAGGAACGGGACAGTCCCTTCTCCTGAAACATATTACATGAGTCTAAACCAAACATGATTGCATCTTCTTCATTACTGTTTCTTCCCTGGCGATAACTTAGGGGGGAAAATCGTATATCTAAACATTGCAGCTTAGACTTGCAGAGTTTATATTCCAATAACATGTAGGGCGGGTGATCCGTTACAAACTTGCAATGAAAACGTTATTTTTCAAGATAGCAGTTCTCGGCCAGAACCAGCTGAAAGGGGGTCCCGAAAATATATGACACTTGAATGCAACTGTGACCAAGCAACTTTCACTCACTATGATGTGCAAGTTTCTTGGTCAGGAGTCAGGACTTTGTGGATTGCCTCAATCTTCTGCACAACATCGGACATCGTAGGCCTCGAGTCAGCAAATTGACTACAACAGTTTATGGCGAGCTGCAGAAGTTGCACCATGCTCTCCTCTTCCCCGGCCTTCTGCTCCTGTCCTAAGGGCTGGAGCTCCATGTCGAAGACCTCCATCGTCCACTCCTTGCGTACAACAGACCATGCCCATTGTGCCAAATCTAATCCCTCCTCATTTTGTGTGCTCTTTGCTGGATCCTTGCGAGTGAGAACCTCCAGCATTAGGATTCCGAAGCTGTACACGTCAGCTTTCTGGGAGACCGACCTATTGTCGGTGACCTCAGGCGCACGGTAGCCGGAGGCATTGGAATACACGCCAAGTGGCATCAGGCCGTGCTCCGACACACATGCATCGTGGGTGCCGGTGAGCAGGATGTTGGAAGACTTGATGTTGCCATGGCAGCTCGATGGTCCAGCCAAGTGGATAGCCGCCACACCACGGGCAGCAGCTAGTGAGATGGCTGACCGCTGCCCCCAGTCCAGGGGAGCTGTGCCAGGGATTCGGTAACCTAGTAGATTCACACATCATGAATTAGTGATGCACCAAAAACATTAGAAATCGTAGAAGGAAGTAGTATATGATAGCGTTGTACAGTATATACATTACCGTGGAGCATTTTTGCAAGGCTACCCATGCGGACCCTATTGTACACTAGCAACTTCTCATCCTCGCTATAGTAATACCACCGCAGTGGAGCAATGTGTTTGTTCTGGATGGCGCTAATCAGCTTGACTTGCTGCTCAAAGTCCGCCTTCGGCAAGTCCACATCCTTCAACCTCTTGGTCACCAGCTCATATCCACTCTCAAGTGACGTGCTGTATGTTGTCCCGACTGTACCCATGCCCATAACTTCAGCTGATCCCCGAAGCAGGTCTTCCAGCTCGAAATACTGGTTTGTCGCTGTCGGCCTACCGATAAAAGTTCCCATGTATCGGGTACTGCTACTGCTTTCCTGTGATAGTTCCGCTTTGGATGGAGCAACGGTTCCCGTTTGGGGTGCACTGCCATTGCTTTCTTGTGATGGTGTCGTTTCAGCTGGAGCTACAACTCCCACGTTTAGGGTACTGCTACTGCTTGTTTCGGCAGCCATTTTAGTTGGGTCCCAAATTCCCGTTTTTGGGTTACTGCCATAGGTTTCTTGTGAAGGCGTTGTTTCAGCTGGAGGTACAGTTGTCATGTTTCGGCCACCGCTACTGCTTTCCAGCGTTGGTGGTTTGGCTGGAGCTTGCTTATTTTTCCTTACCCAAGAAAACAGTGGTAATCTTTCTTGTACCTGATCTGGAGCCTTCCTAAGTTTGCGAAGACGTTCTGCAACTTCTAACATCTGAGGGCGTTTGTCGTGTTCCATCCTCAAGCATTTTCCTGCCAACTTGGCAATCTCTTCGACAGCCTTCATGTCTCTCGATGTTGCAATCTCAAGATCAAACATCTCCCTCACCCTCTTAAACCCTTTTGAAAGAGATCGAATGAAACTTTCAACCAAGCCAATCTCCCCACCCTCTGTTCTTGCTTTTTTTTCTGGTTATCAGTTCCAGGAGCACAACTCCAAAACTATAAACATCACTCTTCGCTGTGAGGCGATCATTTTGAGCAAACAGAGGGTCCATGTAGCCTATACTTCCTATCACATTTAGAGTATATAGAGTATTTTCAGTGTTGACTAGTCTGGATATTCCAAAGTCTGATATTTTTGCACTGAGTCCATCATCCAGAAGTATATTAGCAGGCTTGATATCACCATGAATGACCTGAGTATACATTTGTGAGTGCATATAGCCCAATGCTTCTGCACATTCAATGGCAATTCTTAGCCGTGTATCCAAAGCAATGGGAATACTATCCCGATGAAGGATGTCACTCAGATTTCCTTTAGGAATATACTCCATGACCACCATTAGGGCATTTTCATCTACACAGTAGCCGACTAGTCTGACTACATTCTTGTGATTGATCTCACGGTGGACGGTCAACTCTTTGGCAAAATTTTCTTTAACATTGCAGATATACTTCTTGACTGCAACCATTCTTTTGTCTTCAAGGACCCCTTCATAAACTTCTCCAAAGCTACCTCTACCGAGTAAAGTCTTATAGTTGTTGGTAAATCTTTTTATCTCATCTTCTGTAAAACATTTCACATTATGATTGCTTCTTGCTATCCATTTTGATCTATGCTCTTCCTGGATAAGTTGTGTTACTATATTTTCCGGATGATCCATCTTTGGAAGTAGCAGGGAGCTTATTCAACGTTGAAAGGTAATGACCTGGAAAACAGTTTTCGTAGTGCTAAAAGTCAACTTTAATCCAACATATAAATGCAGAACCTAATAAACAAAGTAAGAGTGCTTAATTTCATTAGATTAGTTATCCCAGTGCATCATGCAAGCAATGTAACCGAACTTTCCCAGGCCTTGTGCCTGTTTTGGAAATATAAGGTAGGCTTTTGAGCCACCTTCTCATTTTCAAAAAAAAAAAAAATCATTAGATTAATTATCAATGAATTTGTAGGGATTTCAGATGACCATTGGAGTTCATTCAGAAAAAAAACATCTCCTCTAGCTGCCTGAGATAACCAATCAAGATTGCTATTTACTGCAGAGAATCATTTGTGTTTGTTCATGGAAGTACAGCGTAGGAGAGTATAATTAATATTTATTGTTCACGCCATGAACGAGGTACGATCTGGGAAACTCTACGTAATTGCTTGCTTATAGGTAAAGTGAAACAATGATTTGAGCATGAAGAAATGAGGCTGGAATCGACTTTAAGAAGTGAAGTGTTTAAAATCAAAATTTGTAATCTCTCGGGAAAGAACCAGAGTGAAGCCTTAAGGCATAGAGATGAGCATGGTGCCACGGTTGAACCAAACATACCAATTAAGAATGGGCGCCGTACCTTAGCACAATCGATGGAGCTTTGTTTTGTTAGTGATCGCCCAGATCGCCATGGAGTGGATCTAGAAGAGAACGGATAGCGTATAGCTAAGAACAGACTGCCATCATCAATGGCCAACTGTAGTACTAGCATGAAGAGGAGGTGTCTTTATCTGTGGAGGTTGGGATCCTTAATGACACCAGCTACTGAATTAAATACAGATGATCATTCCAAATAAGTTATGTATTCCCTCCTCAAATTATACAGGACGTGACTTTTAGGACATGCAGCCACGCGCTGCCGAAATCCCGGACGTCCGTCCGCGCGTTGTGATTGCTACTTATTATAGCCCATTTGCAAATACGTGACATGATCATGATAATTATGAGCATTGGTGAATACGTCCTGGTATACGCCCCACTAATGGACCAGGCGGCATTTATGTTTCGTATGAATACAAGCCTCACGTCGCAGCCCCGGCGATGGCATAACTGCTCTTGGTTTTGGATAGACATCATTTGAGAACGTGCACTGGATGGATTGTCGCACTGTAGATTTCACGCAATCCATCCCATGTGGAGGAGCAGAGCGAGGATTGGAGGTGGGTTATGCACAGATGGAGATCAGGTTAGACCATCCAAAACATTATATGATGCGTTGATTTTTGATTTCTATGCCTACGAGCGTACACGCACACCTGTAATCATCTTTCGTTTTTCATGAGAAAAAAAATCGTCTCCCGTTTGCCTCCATCCCCAACATGACGACATTGTTGGGCTGCATGCCTGCATGTCGTCCTCTACAAGGGCCGGTGCGTCCGTTGTGTTGATGGCGCATTGATGGCTTGCTGGGTGCCATTATGTGTTTGCAGGACAGCTGGGTGTATTGGCCCTGTTTGGATCCCTATGTTAGAGTTAGTTTTAGTTAGTTGGGGCTCAAATAACCCAAAAGTATCCAAACATGATGGGTTAGTTTGGGTTAGTTGGATCTAACCCACCCCAAAAAACTAGCCCACACTAGAGGAGCTTATTTGGGTTAGTTCTCTTGGGCCCACTAGAAAAAATAGTAAAAAAAGTTACCCCTTCCATTCAAACAAGATCCAAAGTAGTCAAATAATTGAGAAAGAATATTTTATTGTCAATCTAACCCTACCATCCAAACAGCTTTTTGGTTAGAGTTAGTTTAGAGTTAGTTTAGATTTAGAATCTAACACTAACCTCTAACTGAGTTAGAGTATCCAAACAGGGCCATTGATTCGCCATGGAGTGATTTAATTTTCCATAACGCATGTCGGCTGTTCAGTCGCTTATTTTTTTTTAACACAATAAAAACACAAGCGCTTATACACATGCGCACACACCCACCTCTATGAACTCACACACGCACACCCTACCCCTATGAGCACCTTCGAAAGACTGAGCCGACATATCATCTTGAAATTTATGAAGTCACTTAGGCACCTCGTCGTCGACGGGAACGTCTCCTCCCACCGAATACGCATCGCCGGAAATCGTGAAATAAATCCAGGAATAAATGCGAGCACCAGGATTTGAACTCTGCTGGGCTAGGAATACCATAGTCCCTCTAACCATCCAACCACAGGTTGGTTCGCTCCTGTCGCTTAATTATTATTGACGTTTTGGTGGGTGTGTTGCACACGCAGCGTGTGGGATTAATGTCGTCCCTACTATTTGCTTGGGGTTAGTACGTACTTCTAACTCGCAATTAGCGTACTCCTCATTGGTGCTTAGATGAGGTGCTAAGCACATTGAATAGCTTAACAACTATGCTCCCCAGTGCATAAGTGCTTAGCTTAGGCTGGTCATGGTGGAGAGTATCATATACTAGTATCATGCATATGATACTAGTGTATGATACTTATATCCATAGTGCATAATATCATATATTAGGGGGTGCTTGGATCCACGGGACTTATTTTAGTCTGATTAAAAATAGTCTCTTTAAGAGGCTAAAGTTCCAAGCACCCCTGACTAAAGAGGGGCTAAAACTAGTCTTGAGACTAAAAAATTTTAGTCAGGGATACCCCTACTAAAATGTGGATTAGTCCCCTCTCTCCTCATTTAACTCCTCTCCTTTAACACAGGCGAGTTCTGGATTGGAGGGTTTGGAGAATAATAAATGCTCATTAACTTGATTTTAGTCTCTTTAGTATTTGGATCCAAGCATGGGTGAGGCTAGCAAGTTTTAGTCCCACTATTTTAGTCATGGGACTAAAACGTATCCAAGCACCCTCTTAGTATCAGGCTGGTCATAGTGGGGAGTAACTTATACTAGTGTCATGCATATGACACTAGTCTAAGTTACTACCTCCATAGTGCAAAGTAACATACTAGTAGTGTCATAGATGACTTCATTTATTAGCTCATAGACTCATTTTGCCTCGGTAAGCGCTATGTTACAGTAACATATTATGTTACCACAAGCACCTCTTTTCTCATTAAATACTTGCCACATAAGTAAAAATGTCTTGAAATGTGTTAAGTTACTACCTAAGTTATCCCCACTATGACTAGCCTCATAGATGGTCTCATTTATTGTCATGCATGACATATAGTAGTATAACATTTATTATGTTACAGTATCTACCTATGTTACTATAATCATCTCTTTCTTCTTTAATTGCCTGTCACATAAGCATGTTTACGAGTCCCAAATGCATGATACTACTTATGTTACCCCCACTATGGCTAGCATTATGTTGCTAAGCTTGCTTCATTTAATGATTTAGCAACTAAAGCTCTTCATGTATTGGTGGGCTTCCTTCCTTTAAATGTTTTGCCTAGGTTCACGCTCTTAATATTGTTTCTTCCTGGGGTCACCACACTCATCTCTCTCCTCTTAAATAACTTGCCACATCAGATTTTTTGCCTACCTGGAAGGCTTAGCACTTGTACAAGGTGGAGCATTGGGAGGGGCCTTATGCAACACATGGTTCGAACCGGATTTAATGGTCCATGCACACGACCGGTGTAGGTGTATTATCGATAGGCCAGTCTGCTGCATGCATAGGACGCAACATGTACTGGCAGATACATGCAGTACAGATAGCACACCAAAAAGGGTAAATACATAGGGAACTAGAGAAAATCCATCGCACGAAGTACAATTGGGGACTAGAGGAAATCCATTGCACGTGGTATATGCTATGTCTTGAGATTGTGTTGGTTTTCCTTGAAGAGGAAAGGGTGATGCAGCAATAGTAGCGTAAGTATTTCCCCCAGTTTTTGAGAACCAAGGTATCAATCCAGTAGGAAGCTCCTCAAAAGTCCCACACACCTACACAAACAAGAATTCGCAACCAACGCAATAAAGGGGTTGTCAATCCCTTCACGGCCACTTGCGAAAGTGAGATCTGATAGAGATAGTATGATAAGATAAGTATATTTTTGGTATTTTATAATATAGATAGGCAAAGTAAAGATTCAAATAAAAGTAGATTGAAAGCTTATATCATAAAGGATAGACTCGGGGGCCATAGGTTTCACTAGTGGCTTCTCTCAAGATAGTATAAGTATTACGGTGGGTGAACAAATTACTGTCGAGCAATTGATAGAAAAGCGAATAATTATGAGACTATCTAGGCATGATCATGTATATAGGCATCACGTCCGTGACAAGTAGACCGACTCTTGCCTGCATCTACTACTATTACTCCACACATCGACCGCTATCCAGCATGCATCTAGAGTATTAAGTTCATAAAGAACAGAGTAAAGCATTAAGAAAGATGACATGATGTAGAGGGATAAACTCATGCAATATGATATAAACCCCATCTTTTTATCCTCGATGGCAATAATACAATACGTGCCTTGTTGCCCCTGCTGTCACTGGGAAAGGACACCGCAAGATTGAACCCAAAGCTAAGCACTTCTCCCATTGCAAGAAAGATCAATCTAGGAGGCTAAACCAAACTGATAATTCGAAGAGACTTGTAAAGATAACTTAACCACACATAAAAAAATTTAGAGGAGATTCAAATATTTCTCATAGATAAACTTGATCATAAACCCACAATTCATCGGATCTCGACAAACACACCGCAAGAGTTATATCGAATAGATCTCCAAGAAGATCGAGGAGAACATGGTATTGAGATCCAAAAAGAGAGAAGAAGCCATCTAGCTAATAACTATGGACCCGAAGGTCTGTGGTAAACTACTCACAAATCATCGGAGAGGCCTTGGAGATGATGTAGAGGCCCTCCATGATTGATTCCCCCTCCGGTGGAGCGCCGACGAAGGCTCCAAGATGGATCTCGCGGATACAGAAGGTTGCGGCGGTGGAATTAGGTTTTCGTGGTCTGTTCTGATGTTCTCGGGGTACGTGGGTATATATAGGAGGAAGAAGTAAGTCGGTGGACGCCCGAGGGGCCCACGAGATAGGGGGCGCGCCTAGTAGGGGGCGCGCCACCCTCGTGGCCGCCTTGGCTGTTGCTTGACTTCCACTCCAAGTCCTCTGGATCACATTCGTTCCAAAAATCACGCTCCCGAAGGTTTCATTGCGTTTGGACTCCGTTTGATATCCATTTTCTTCAAAATACTGAAATAGGCAAAAAAAACAGCAATACGTGCTGGGCCTCCAGTTAGTAGGTTAGTCCCAAAAATGATATAAAGGTGTAAAGTAAAGCCCATAAACATCCAAAACAGGTAATATAATAGCATGGAACAATCAAAAATTATAGATACGTTGGAGACGTATCAGTACACAGGTATACCTGGCCATGGGCCGGGCCGGGCCTAAAAAAGCCCACGACGAAAAACTGAGGCCCAGGCCCTCCCAGGCCCTACCATCGGGCCTACTTTTCAAGCCCAAGCCCGGCCCATCTGGTAAAAAAGCCCTGAAAAGCCCTTAGGGCTTGGGGCCGTGGGTTGGGCCTCTTCCTTAAAATGCCAATATGCCAAGCCCAAGCCCATCCAGGCCCTGCTGGTGGGCTCAAAACTCAGGCCCAAGCCCGGCCCACAGGCAAGCCCATCGGGCCTAGGCCTTGGATTTTAGGGCCGGGCCTGGGTGGGCCGACAGGGCCAGGCCAGAGATGGCCAGGACTATACACAGGAGATCTAGAGCAAATCCTTCACAAGGGGGGAGGGTGGGAGCTTCAGAGCTTGTGCATGAAGATCATGACTAGGAGCAGCAAATTCAGGACGCCCAACATTTAAATGTTCTTCAGCCATGCTTGATCTGTTCAAGTAGTGATACGTGGCCATAGGCCGATGCATGTGAAATCAGGTATCCCCGCCGTGCGCTGAAGTACTGTGTACTTGTTCTCCCACATCAAAAAACTGCATCCACCATACTGCCAAACACAAAAAACAAATGTTTAGTGAGGAGTGTGCGGAGATGGATCGAAAGGATCTTGGAAAACTTACTTCATGTCGTTCGCACTTGTAGAAATGCCTTCCTGGGTTTTTCTTCCATTCCTGAGACGAACCACATCATGTAGCGTGCATTGCAATCCGGGCAACAGATGAGAGGGGACGGAGGCATCTGGTTAGCGGTGTGGTGTGATGGAGGAGGTGTGGAGCTAAGCTGGGACTTAGATGAACACATGCTTGTGAGGCAGGGAGAAGCAGAACCAAGAAGAAGGCTTGAGCAGGATGGGCATTGACAATCAAGCCGATTGTTTAAAAAGGCCACGGGCAGCATCATGCAGCTAGTCGTTGGGACTGGGATGCTAGTGGCCCACGCCTCAATTCAATGTGTGGCCTGCCTTTTAATTTTGCATGGGATGCCTTGCCTGCCTTGTGCTGCATGTGTCAGATGCTAATACGTGGTTATAACAAATGCTATAAGAGGAGGCGTAAATCATTATACATCCCATGGGTATTCAAGTGGCACGAATCACGTGGAAACATGCGGGCTGGATACCAGCCGCGCGTGACCGCATGTCCACTCGTGATTATTCGGTGTACTCCCTCCATTCCATAACATAGTTTCATGGAAAGTCAAATCTTAAAAAAAATTGACCAGGTTTCATGGAAGAAAACATTTAAATCTAGAATGCCAAGCATATAAAGTTAGATTTCGTCATAAGATGTAGTTTCACATTTTATAAATTTGGTATTGTAGATACAAATAGTTTTCTCTATAAACTTAGTCAAAATTTAACTTTTTAAAAAATCTATACATACTACATTATGAAACAGAGAGAGTATATAAGTTGGAAAACATTTAATCTCAACCGGCTGATCCTGTGCACGCATCAGCTGGTTCATATGGACGTCATGCGTCCCATATGGCCCCACATGTGTCTCCAGGCGGCATCCCTGCATCATCTTCTCTCCTCTTTCTCCCCGTCTCTCTCATTCTCTCCCTATTTCCTCTAAGCCGATGTTGCAAACTCTGGATGGTGTATTGCAAGACCAGGGAGCTGTAAGCGGCATTGTAACTTCGACGAGCATCGGACGACGTGATGCAAAACCATGGGCGTGGCGCTGCAACCCCTTTTTTCCCATACTTCCAGATCGAGCACGCGTACGGTGGCCGCTGCAAGTCATCATCGCAACTCCGGCGAGCTCCAAGGACAAGGGCGGCGACCACCAGTGTGACGAGGTTGGTGCTGGTGACCAGTGGCGGAGCTATCTACGTTGCTGCAGGGGCCATGGCCCCCCAGCCTTGATTAAAAACATGAAGAAACTTATTTGGGGACTGCTGAGTTCAGATAAACTACAACATTTGCATCCCCCAATACATATTTTGTGTTTGGCCTCCCCTGAGATTGTTGTCTAGCTTCGCCATTGCTGGTGACAGCTGCCGCGAGCAATGCCTGAGACCATCAACAATTGTTGTGAAACGTGGGTGATTACTTTTTTTTGAAAAGAAGGATAACCCACGTGGGTAACTACTTGTGTCCCCCTAGGTTTATGTCCGTCACACTCATCACGTTGCTCCCTCCTCCCTCTACCATCAGACGACCGCCCACTGCTGCAAGAGGCAGGGCCATCGATACTGCATCCCAGAGACGAACAATCACAAACTGCTTTTTTTTTAGAAGCACAATTGTGTTCTGCAAAAAAACACACTGAAACTAATGGAAAACCAGGCAAAATCTAAAACAACAACAACAATGCGTGCAGGGTGCGCTTCCGCGCCAGAAGGTGACTGATGCAGGGAACTCCTAACCGGTGCCTTCGGCACCGATTGCCGTTTCTGGCAACACACACGACTTGCCCGTATGGCCGGCCCATCATGAGGCAGAGAGAAAATCCCTCAGCAGCGCAACTTCGTTTCTTTTGTTCAAAGGTTGGACCAGTTGGCCGGTCAACCATTTAGTTTTTTAAAAAAAGATAAAAAATAAAATGTCGAGAAAAGTAAAATTTGTGAGTTCAGAAAATTTCACGGACTTGAAAAAAGTAGTTCATGAATTTATAAAAAAGTCAAGAAAAATGGAAAAAGTTCACCGATTTAAGAAAACTTCATCAAAATTGAAAAAAAATCCTCAAATTTGAAAATAGTTTATCCAATTTGAAAAAGTTCATTGAATTTGAAAAAATGCACAAATTTGACAAAAATCATTTTTTTTGAAAAAGAAAGTTCATCCATTTTTTAAAAAAGGTCATCGATTTTGTAAAAAAATCACAATTTTTTTAAAAATTAATAGATATAGGAAAAAAATCATGAATTTGAAAACAATTATCAATTTTTTAAAAAAATCACGCATTTAGTATAAAATTAAAATAAAACCAAATACAAGAAGGAAAAGTAAAAATAGTAAAACAGAAGAAAACCATTTGAAAGAAAAAAGAAAAAGAAAAAACCGAAGAAAACTGTTCCAAGAAAAAAGAAAAAGAAAAGAAGTAAAATGCTGTAAGGCTAGCCATAGTGCGGGTAACATAAGTTGTATCATGCACTTGAGATTCCCAAACATGCTTATGTGGCAGGCAATTAAAAAAGAGAGAGATGATTATAATAACATAGGTAGATACCGTAACATAATAAATGTGATGCTACTACGTATCATGCATGGCAATAAATAAGATCGCCTATGATACTAATTTATGATACTATGCACTATAGAGGTAATAACATAGACTAGTAACATATGCATGTTACTAGTCTAAGTTACTCTCCACTATGACCAGCCTAGGGACCAGATCAGGTAGGTGGAGAGTTGGTTTTTGCACCGGACACTACACCTGGCGACCACACAGTTCGAATGACAAACTTTGCCTTTTTAAAAAAGAAGAAAAGGTCGAACGGGCCAGCCCAGCACAGCGGAGGGTGTGCACCCGTTTGAGAATCCTGAAGAAACGGGCGCGCGCCGTTTAGGATTTGCCACCGATGCAATGTCTGTTTTTTTTTTTACGATAGTATTTTTTTGAGCAACTTTTTTTAGGATAGTATTTTTTTTAGCAAAATCCCTGCTGTATCGGTGAAGCAGCCCATCTATTTCTAAAGCGCAATAGGCAATTATCCGGCCCATATATCGGTTCACCTCCTTCTCTTGTGGTCTCCCGGAGCTGGACGGAGCCTCACATGACTGGAAACCTAGCCCTCAAAAAGAAAAAAAAACATTACTGGAAACCTGAAACCCCATAACCAAAACGACAAAGCGGCGGCGGCGACCGGCGAAGTCGTGGGGCTCGGGCAGGAAGCAGGGCGGACTGGACCTCGGGGCTCGGGCGCAGCCGGAGTCGTGAGGAGGAAGCGCTGTGCGCTGCGCGGGCGCCGCGGCGAACCGCGAGCAGGGGCGCGCAGTGGCAGACTGGGCGACTAGGCCGGTTCCCGGTCCCGGTGGAAGTTGTCTGCGGAGAGCAGGCAGCGCAGTCTCGACCTCGAGCACGAGGATACCTCAGAGTGAATCTGCCAGAGGGTAAGTAAAATCACCCCCCCCCCCCTCCCTGTGAAATGTGATTGAAAAATGAAAAATAATAACCCGTACAGTATTTCTGTTTTCTGTGCCAGCCGTCTGTGTGGATTCGAAAAAACTGTGAAATGAAAATTTAAAATGTTTAAGCATATTTGTTAAATTGCGATATTTGTACATAACGTCTATAGAAAATGGTATAGCACGTTTCTACTCTTTACATATATCTAAGCATTGCAGCTTAGCTGGTGGAATCATGAACCCAACATTTCATTTGGAGTAATGCGGTGTATATATATGCCAATAACATGTAGACAGGTGATCAATTACAAACTTCAAATGAAAAAGATCCGTTTTCAGGATAGTACTACTTCGAGGATAACCAGCTGGAAGGGTGTCCCGAAAATATAAGACATTTCAATGCAACTGTGACCAAACAATTTCACTCACTCTGATGTGCCAGGTTCTTGGTCAGGGCCTCAGGGGTTAGGCCTGTAGGATCTTCTCGATCTGCTGCACAACATAAGACATTGTAGGCCTTGAGTCGACATGTTTACTGCAACAGTTTATGGCGACATGCAGAATTTGCACCATGCACTCTTTTTCACCGTCCTTCTGCTCCTGTCGTCGGAGCTCCACGTCGAACACCTCCGCCGTGCGATCCTCACGCATAGCAGAATGCACCCACCATGACAAATCTACTCCCTGTTCATCATGTATGCTATTTGCCGGGGCCTTGCGTGTGAGAAGCTCCAGCAATAGGATGCCGAAACTGTACACGTCGGCTTCCTGGGAGAACCGCTTATTGTCGGTGAGCTCAGGTGCACAGTAGCTGGATGCATTGGGATACACGCCAAGTGTTATCAGGCCATGCTCCGACACACATGCATCGTGTGTACCGGTGAGCAGGATGTTGGAAGACTTGATGTTACCATGGCAGCTTGATGGTCCAGCTAAGTGGATAGCCTCCACACCGCGCGCAACAGCTAGTGAGATGGCTGACCGCTGCTCCCAGTCCAGCAGACCTGGGCCAGAGGCTTCGCCACCTAGATTCACGCATCATGAATTAGTGATTCATCAAAAACATTATACAGTGTCTAGGCAAGCATATGATATGATTGTACAGTATATATATTACCGTGCAGTACTTTTGCTAGGCTACCCATGCGGATGCTGTTGTACACTAACACCTTCTGATCCTCGCTGTAGTAATACCACCGCAGTGGCGCAATGTGTTTGTTCTGGATGGCGCCAATCAGCCTGACTTGCTGCTCAAAGTCCGCCTTCGGCATATCCACATCCTTCAGCATCTTGATCACCAGCACCCACCCACTATCAAGCGTCGCTTTGATTGTTTTCCCGACTGTACCCTTGCCCAGAATTTCAGCCGATGACCGAAGGAGGTCTTCCAGGTCGAAATATTGGTCAGTCGCTGTGGACCTACCGATAAAAGTTCCCACATATCGGGTACTGCTACTGCTTTCCTGTGATAGTCCCGTTTTGACTGGAGCCACAATTCCCGTTTTGGGGGTTCTGCCACTGCTTTCTTGTGATGGCGTTTTTTCAGCTGGAGCTACAGTTCTCACACTTTGGCTACTGCTTCTGCTTTCCAGAGATGGTGTTTTGGCTGGAGCAATTTTTCTTTCTCTTCCGATCTCTTCGATCTGCTGCACGACTTCAGACATTGTAGGCCTCTTGTTGGGATATTGACTGCAGCAGTTTAAGGCAAGCCATAGAAGTCGCACCATGAACTCTTCTTCCCTGTCCTTCTGCTCCCATCTTCGGAGTTCCACGTCGAACACCTCCTCCGTCCACCCCGTGCAAACAACAGAACGCACCCACCATGGCAAATGGACTCCCTCCATACCCCTTATGCTATTTGCCGGAGCCTTGCGAGTGAGAAGCTCCAGCAGTACGATGCCAAAGCTGTATACGTCAGCTTTCTGAGAAACCCGCCTATCGCCTGTGAGCTCAGGCGCGCAGTAGCCGGAGCCATTTGAATATATGCCAAGTAGTGTTATCAGACCATGCTCGGACACAAGTGCATCGTGGGTGCCAGTCAGCAGAATGTTTGAAGACGTGATGTTGCCATGACAGCTCAATGGTCCGGCAAAATGAATAGCTGCCATACCGCGCGCAACAGCAAGTGAGATGGCTGACCGCTGCTCCCAGTCCAGCGGAGCTGGGTCAGAGACTCCGTCACCTAGATTCACAAATCATGAATTAGTGATGCATCAAAAACATTATAAATTGTTAAGGCAGGCATATGATAACATTGTGCAGTATATAGATTACCGTGGAGCACTTTTGCTAAGCTACCCATGGGGATGAAACTGTACGCTAGGATCTTATCGGGCTCGCTATGGTAATGCCATAGCAGTGGCACAATGTGTTTGTTTTGGATGGTGCCAATACTTGTGGCATGCAGCTCAAACTCCACCTTCGGCATGTGCACATACTTCAGCCACTTGACCACCAGCTCATATCCGCTGTCAAGCGTTACTTTGTATGTTGTCCCGACTGTACCCTGGCCCAGAACTTCAGTCGATGCCCCAAGCAGGTCTTTCAGGTCGAACAATTGGCCTGTCACTGTCGGTCCAATGATAGAAGTTCCCACATTTCGTATACTATCACAGCATATCTGTGATAGTGCCGCTTTGACTGGAGCCACAATTTCTGTTTGGGGGATACTGCCACTGCTTTCTTGCGATGGTGTTTTTTCAGCTGGAGCTACATCTCCCGCTTTTTGGCTACTGCCGCTGCTTTCCAGAGATGGTGTTTTTGCTCGAGCTAATTTATTTTTTCTTCTCCAAGGAAACAGAGCTAGTCTTTCTTGTACCTGATGTGGTGCTTTTCTAAGTTTGCGAAGACGTTCGGCAACTTCAAACATCTCTGGACGTTTTTTGAGTTCCATCCTCAAGCATTTACCTATCAACTTAGCAATCTCGTCGATAGTCTTCATGTCGCTCGACGTTGTGATTTCAGGATCAAACATCTCCCTTACCCTCTTAACCCCTTTTGAAAGAGATTGATTAAAACTGCCAACCAAGACAATCTCCCCATCCTCTGTTCTTGCTTTCTTTCTAGTGATCAGTTCCAGGAGTACAATTCCAAAACTATAAACATCACTCTTTGCGGTGAGGCGACCATTCTGAACAAACATAGGATCCATGTAGCCTATACTTCCGATCACATTTAGAGTACATAGAGTATTTTCAGTGTTGACTAGTCTTGATATTCCAAAGTCTGATACTTTTGCTCTGAGTTCATCATCTAGAAGTATATTATCAGGCTTGATATCGCCATGAATGACCTGAGTATACATTTGCGAATGCATATAGGCCAATGCTTCTGCACATTCAATGGCAATTCTTAGCCGTGTACCCAAAGTGATGGGAATGCTATCCTTGTGAAGGATGGTACTTAGATCTCCTTTGGAAATATACTCCGTGACCACCATAAAGGCATTTTCATCTACACAGTAGCCGACTAATCTGACTACATTCTTGTGATTGATCTCACGGTGGACGGTCAACTCTTTGGCAAAATTTACTTTTGCATTGTAGATAAACTTCTTGACTGCAACCATACTTTTGTCCTCAAGGACTCCTTCATAAACTTCTCCAAAGGCACCTCTACCAAGTATAGTTTTATAGTTGTTGGTAAATCTTCTTATCTCATCTTCTGTAAAACATTTCACATCATGATTGCTATGTGCAATCCATTTCGATCTATGCTCTTCTCGGATAAGTTGTGTTACTGTATTTTCTGGATGATCCATCTTTGGAAGTAGCAGGGAACTTATTCAATCTAGGAAGACCTTTTGACCTAAAGAACAGTTTTGGTAGAGGTAAAAGTCAAATTTAATCCAACATATAAATTAGAAAACAAGTATTCCTTTGATTAATCATCAATGAATTGAGTAGGGAACTAGGGATTGCAGATGCCCATTGGGCAATGGGCAATGTATATAGATGGTGTTGTACCCCATTAGAGTTCCTTAGGAACAAAATGCCTCCTATATCTGCCAAAGTATAACCAATCTAGGTTGCTATTTTTTCTGCTTTAGTTACTCACACAACAATTGAAATATCAGTTGCGTTTTCAGTTAATGGTCTAGGACTACATCCCTAGAGGAAGTATGATGTACTAGGGAGTAATTAATATATATTGTTCAGTTCTGCTCTGGCTTTTGAATAGCAGCTTCATGGTAGGGTCTGGGTAATTGTACATGTTTGCTTGGCAGGAAACTGAAACAATTTTCGAACATGAAGAGAATAGGTAGGAATGGACTACACAAGTATGTGAATAAATTGAAATCTGAAGTGCTAATCTCCCCGGAAGAAAAACAGAGAGAGCTCTAACAAATGTGGTAAGACATGGAGACGGCCATGGTTGAACCAAACATACCTCTTAAGAATGGATGCCGTAACATAACACAATCAATGGAGCCTTCTTTTGTTCGTAGCCACAGATCGCCATGGAATGGGTCTAGAAGAAAGAACGGATGGCATATGCCCTTCTGTCATGAATTGCCATCATCGATGGTCAACGCCCAGAATATGAATGGGGGTTGGGATTGTTTCATGGCAACTGCTAAAAGATTAAATAGACATGGTGATGCCCAAACACGTTACGCAAGAGCGTCCCAATCCAATGATTGCACTAGAAAAACAAGAATTCAACACGTGGTTTGGCTTTTGTTTGACTCTACTCAAGCTACCACTGGGCCATACCTGAAACTGCGACCGTATCGTAGACGGGTGACTTTTTTTTTGAACACGTAGACGGGTGACTTTCAGTTGGTGAGAAAAATGACACGCTATGCCCGACGCTCTCTCGGCCGGCTCGATCTTTTTTCCCATCTCGCGTGGGCGCCGTCGCCGTCACCACGGGTTGCCCATTTCAGTCTTTCATCGTCGGGCGCCCATGTTCCTGTCTCCTTCGCGTCTCCGCCCGCCTCTGCGCAGTACTCATCCATCGCCTGCTCAAGCCAATGTTGACCTTGGTACCCGATAAGGACAGCTGCCAAAGTCGTTCCAGCCGGCACATGCGCAGGCGCGATTTCCACATTATTATCCCGCTTCCGCTCTAGCAAAAAGCAAGTTGTATAAAACTATACTTGGGCATCTATAACCGCGGTCATCTAATTTGAGCCACTATGCGTCCGACCTGTCCGGGCACGCCGGCTGGGGTGACCCGGCAGACCATATTTCTCGCATTTCACAGACACATACTCATATGCCTTAGTTAAATCCATACAAGACCATGCAGGCGACGTTTCTACGTAGATCAACACGCGAACATAGCAATCTGGCAAAGATGCATCACGAGACGCAGCTACCTAGTACCATGGCCTTGTACAGTTTGGTCGTTCCTCCATGACCGCGTGCTCGATCGATCGAGATGTAGCGGCGCTCGGCAAGATGTTGACACCCCCTTTTATCGCTGAGAAGTACGTAGGTCTTGATAGCTCATGGCTGGTATTGCAGAAAAATCAGTGTGCCTTCCCTGTGTTGTTTCTTCAGTTCAATATGCACTTGTGCCTTTTCAGCTCAATGTCTGGACCAGCAACATAGGCGCGCGATGCCTGTTCTGCTTGTTGAGCATGCACTTTCGTCTTTTCAGTTAAGAAAGTCTGAACCGCTGAATGCCTAAATCCCAATCCCTAATTCCTTCCGAGCTCCGACTGCTCCCAGCTCCGCTCCGAAGCTGCCGCGTGCACCTTGCCGGCAAGCTCCCCTACTTCCAGCGGCTGGCGCCCGATGCGGCATCTCCCTGACTCCCTCCTCGCACCCCCTGCACCTTTTGCTCCGCGTGACAGCGTCTGGCAACCTCTTACACACGCGGCATCGGTGGAGCTGCTACGCGAGGCACAGAGGCACAAGAGAGAGGACCGGGAGAGCGTGCGTGGACTTCGTTCGGAGAGGTGGTCGCTTGGCGCTGCTCCTGCCCCACAGCTCAAGCAAGGTACTGAACATTCTAATTCTTGGCTTGATGAGCTCTATTCTATTCATCTGTAATCTGTAGAATTGATGCTTATTTCTGTTGAATGAAACAAATCGATGCGTATTTCTGTCGTAATTGCAGAATTGAACATGAAGAGGAACGGGACAGTCCCTTCTCCTGAAACATATTACATGAGCCACATGGCACTTGCGACACTCCCTCAAAGATTGGTGGATTGGTATGTCCGAAGCTCCGCTTCCTAATAGGAAGCCCATGACATCTTTAATCATGCTCATCTCATGGTCGATTTGGAACGAGAGAAATGCACGTGTTTTCAATGACAAAGGGACACCGCCCACGATCTTGTTAGACAACATCAAGAAAGAGACATCACTTTGGGTGGCCCGCGGGAGCTAAGAAGCCAGGGGTTTGCTCATGTCGGGAGAGTAATCCCTTTCTTGTAATAAGGGGTGTATATGTAAGACAGCTAAAACTTTCCTTCTCTCTTAATTAATATACGAGGCAATTCTTTTGCCTCCATTTCAAAAATAAATAAATTACATGAGTCTAAACACTAAATCAAACATAATTGCATCTTCTTCATTAGTGTTTCTTCCCCGCCGATAACTTAGAAGGAGGGGGGGGGGGGGGGGGGGTGTGTGTGTGTGTGTGGAAATCGTATATCTAAATGTTGCAGCTTAGCTGGTAGAATCATGAACCCAACGTCTCATTTTGGAATATTGCAGAGTTTATATTCCAATAACATGTAGGGCAGGTGATCCGTTACAAAATTGCAATGAAAACATTCTTTTTCAGGATAGCAGCTCTCCAGGATAACCAGCTGAAATGGGTCCTGAAAATATATGACATTTGAATACAACTGTGACCAAGCAAATTTCACTCACTATGATGTGCAAGTTTATTGGTCAGGAGTTAGGACTTTGTGGATTGCCTCGATCAGCTGCACGACATCGGACATTGCAGGCCTCGAGTCGGCATCTTGACCGCAACGGTCTAGGGCGAGCTGCAGAAGCCATGCCATGCTCTCCTCTTTCCCGTCCTGCTCGTGTTCTAGGAGCTCCATGTCGAAGACCTCCACCGTCCACTTCTCATGTATAACAGAACATACCCATACTAGCAAATTAATTCGCTCCACCATTCTGATAATTGTCGGAGGCTTGCGAGTGAGAAGCTCCAGTAGTAGGACATCGAAGCTGTACACATCGGCTTTCTGAGAGGCCCACTTATTGTCGGTGAGCTCAGGCGCGCGGTAGCAAGAGATCCTGGGAAATCTGAAATACATGTCCATTTGAGGTATCAGGCCGTGCTCCGAGACACATGTACCATGGGTACCGGTGAGCAGGATGTTGGACGATTTGATGTTGCCATGGCAGCTTGATACGTCTCCAACGTATCTATAATTTTTTATTGTTCCATGCTATTATATTATCTGTTTTGGATGTTTTATATGCATTTATATGCTATTTTACATTATTTTGGGACTAACCTATTAACCTAGAGTCCAGTCCAATTTATGTGTTTTGCCTGTTTTAGAGTTTCGCAGAAAAGGAATACTAAACGAAGTCCAAACGAATAAAACTTTCGTGATGATCTTTCTTGGACCAGAAGCAAACCAGGAGATTTGGAGATGAAGTCGGAGAAGTAACGAGGCGGCCATGATGTCTACTATACAACCTTCTTCTTGTAGACGTTGTTCGGCCTCCAAGTGCCGAGATTTGTAGGACAGTAGCAAATTTCCCTCAAGTGGATGACCTAAGATTTATCAATCTGTGGGAGGCGTAGGATGAAGATGATCTCTATCAAACAACCCTACAACCAAATAACAAAGAGTCTCTTGTGTCCCCAACACACTCAATACAACGGTAAATTGTATAGGTGCACTAGTTCGGCGAAGAGATGGTGATACAAGTGCAATATGGATGGTAGATATAGGTTTTTGTAATCTGAAAATATAAAAACAGCAAGGTAACTAATGATAAAAGTGAGTGTAAACGGTATTGCAATGCTAGGAAACAAGGCATAGGGTTCATACTTTCACTAGTGCAAGTTCTCTCAACAATAATAACATAATTAGATCATATAACTAGCCCTCAACATGCAACAAAGAGTCACTCCAAAGCCACTAATAGCGGAGAACAAACAAAGAGATTATGGTAGGGTACGAAACCACCTCAAAATTATCCTTTCTACTCGATCTATTCAAGAGTCCGTAGTAAAATAACACAAAGCTATTCTTTCCGTTCAATCTATCATAGAGTTCATACTAGAATAACACCTTAAGACACAAATCAACCAAAACCCTAATGTCACCTAGATACTCCATTGTCACCTCAAGTATTCGTGGGCATGATTATACAATATGCATCACACAATCTCAGATTCGTCTATTCAACCAACACAAAGTACTTCAAAGAGTGCCCCAAAGTTTCTACCAGAGAGTCAAGACGAAAACGTGTGCCAACCCCTATGCACAGGTTCATGGGCGGAACCCGCAACTTGATCACCAAAACATACATCAAGTGGATCACGTGATATCCCATTGTCACCACAGATAAGCACGGCAAGACATACATCAAGTGTTCTCAAATCCTTAAAGACTCAATTCGATAAGATGGCTTCAAAGGGAAAACTCAATCCATTACAAGAGAGTAGAGGGGGAGAAACATCATAAGATCCAACTATAATAGCAAAGCTCGCGATACATCAGGATCGTGTGAAGTCAAGAACACGAGAGAGAGAGAGAGATCAAACACATAGCTACTGGTACATACCCTCAGCCCCGAGGGTGAACTACTCCCTCCTCGTCATGGAGAGCGCCGGGATGATGAAGATGGCCACCGATGAGGGATCCCCCCTCCGGCAGGGTGCCGGAACGGTCTCCCGAGAGGTATTTGGTGGCTACAGAGGCTTGCGGCGGTGGAACTCCCGATCTATTGTTCGCTTCGATGTTTTCAGGGTATATGGGAATATATAGGCAAAAGAAGTCGGTCGGGGAGTCTTGAGGGGCCCACGAAATAGGGGGCGCGCCCAGTAGGGGGGGGGGCGCCCTCCCACCCTCGTGGCCACCTCGAAGCTTCCTTGACTTCAACTCCAAGTCTCCTGGATGCTTCTATTCCAAAAATAACGCTCCCGAAGGTTTCATTCCGTTTGGACTCTGTTTGATATTCCTTTTCTTCGAAACACTAAAATAGGCAATAAAACGGTAATATGGGCTGGGCCTTCGGTTAATAGGTTAATCCCAAAAGTAATATAAAAGTGTATAATAAAGCCCGTAAACATTCAAAACAGATAAGATAATAACATGAATGCTTCATAAATTATAGATACGTTGGAGACGTATCAGCATCCCCAAGCTTAATTCCTGCTCGTCCTCGAGTAGGTAAATGATAAAATAAAGAATTTATGAAGTGTGAATGCTAGCAGGTGCACAAGTTTGATCAATGATAATTTCAATCACCTTTCTAGCATGATTATATGTCATAGTAGTTCATCTCATAAAACTTCTCAAGATCAAGTAACAAGCTATTCACATGTTAAAGCATAGACCATAAACTTTCTTGAAAACTAGCAAACTTCATTCTTAGTCATCAAACAATTACAATTCATCTTATTTTCAGGAAGGGTCTATGTCAGAGCTTTGATTCAGCAAACTCCACATACTCAACTATCATATTGTCTTCTACAATTGCTAACACTCACGCAATACTTATGGTTATGGAGTTTTAATCGGACACTGAGAAAGATAGGGGCTTATAATTTCGCCTCCCAACGTATTCACCTTTGGGTGATGTCAACAATAATAGTTCATGCTAACTTACATCCAATTGGATATATATATCAGGATCTTTCCAACACGAGGTGCTTGCCAAAGGATAAAATGAAAAAGGGAAAGGTGAAGATCACCTTGACTCTTGCATAAATGTAAAAGATAGGCCCTTCACAGAGGGAAGCAGAGATTTGTAGAGGTGCCAGAGCTCGATTTTGAAATAGAGATGAAAATAATTTTGAGAGGTATGATCTCATTGTCAACATAACAACCAAGAGTTCCCAATATCTTCCATACTACAACATTATAGGCGGTTCCCAAACAGAATGGTAAAGTTTTTACTCCCCCTCCACCAACAATCACACTCCACGGCCATCCGAAACAACGGGTACCGTCCATACCAACAACAGTCCTGGGGGAGTTTTGTTTAAATTTATTTGATTTTGATCTTTTGATCATGGGACTGGGCATCCCGGTTACCAGCCATTTTTCTTGTGAATGATGAGCGGAGTCCACTCATCTTGAGAATAACCCACCTATCATGGAAGATACTGACAGCCCCTAGTCGCTACATGAGCGATTCGGGCATACAAAACAGATTATTATTTGAAGGTTTAGAGTTTGGCACATGCAAATTTACTTGGAACGGCAGGTAAATACCGCATATAGGTAGGTATGGTGGACACTCATGGCAAAAACTGGGTTTAAGGATATTTGGGAGCACAAGTAGTATCTCTATGGTGCAAGGAATTTGGCTAGCATGAGGGGGAAAGGCAAGCTCAACATGTTTGAATGATCCATGACAATATACTTTAACTGAGATGTGAGAAAACATAACCCATTACATTGTCTTCCTTGTCCAACATCAACTCTTTAGCATGTCATACTTAATGAGTGCTCACAATTATAAAAGATGTCTAGGATAGTATATTTATATGTGAAATCTCTCTTCCTTCAATATTCTTTCATGAATTGTTCAAATGACCAATACAATGCTTGCTAACCTTCAATAAATTTACAACCTCTACTTCTTAGATGTGAAGTCATTACTCCCCATGGGATAAGCAAATGAAACATATATAATTTCAGATTTATGACATTCAACTCATTCAACCATTTACTCATAGGATATAAGTGAAGCACATGAGTAAATGACAAACTACTCCAACAAGATATAAGTGAAGATCAATGAGTAGTTAAATAATTAAGTAGCTATATGAAGACTCCCTCTCATTAAAGAATTTCAGATCTTAAGTACTTTATTCAAGCAGCAAGCAAAGCAAGATAAAATGACATTGCAAGGATAGCACAACTCATGTGAAGAAGCAAAAACTTAGGCTCAACCGATACTAACCGATAGTTGTTGAAGAAGAAAGGTGGGATGCCTAATGGGGCATCCCCAAGCTTAGATGATTGAGACTTCTTGAAATATTATCTTGGGGTGCCTTGGACATCCCCAAGCTTGAACTTTTGTGTCTCCTTAATTCCTCTCATATCATGGTTTCTCTTTTTATCAAAAGCTTCATCCACACCAAACTCAACAAGAACTCGTGAGATAGGTTAGTATAAATCAATGCAAAACCTGATCATTTTCTACTGTAAAAAATCACTAAAATTATTATTCAACATTGCATACTAAATGTCTCTGCTTATTTAATACTCCTATCCTCAAATAGAATCATTAAACAAGCAATCATATGCAAACAATGCAACCATAAGAGCAATCTGCCAAAACAATATAGTCTGTAAAGAATGCAAGAGTATCAATACTTCCCTAACTTCAAAAAAATATGAGAAAAATACTATGCTGTAGAAGATTTATCAGAGCTCAAAATGCAAAAAGTTTCAACATTATATCATTCTCTGACTTTTCTAGGGAATTTTTTCAACAGCGGTAAACTTTCTGTTTTCAAACAGCAACATGTATACTAGCAAAATAAGCATGGTAAAGGCTATCCTTGACATTTTTATTGAAAATATATATGCAAAAAATTATTCTAAATGACAGCTAGCAAATACTAACAAAAGAAAATGACGCTCCAAGAAAAACACATATCATGTGGCGAATAAAAATATAGCTCCAAGTAAAGTTACTGATAGACGAAGACGAAAGAGGGGATGCCATCCAGGGCATCCCCAAGCTTAGGCTCTTGGTTGTCCTTGAATATTACCTTGGGCATCCCCAAGCTTAGTCTCTTGCCACTCCTTATTCCATAGTCCATCGAATCTTTACCCAAAACTTGAAAACTTCACAACACAAAACTCAATAGAAAACTCGTAAGCTCCTTTAGTATAAGAAAATAAATCCACCGCTTAGGTACTGTTGTGAACTCATTCTAAATTCATATTGGTGTAATATATACTGCATTCCAACTTCTCTATGGTTCATACCCTCCGATACTACTCATAGATTCATCAAAATAAGCAAACAACACATAGAAAATAGAATCTGTCAAAAACAGAACAGTTTGTAGTAATCTGTATCAAATGTATACTTATGGAACTCCAAAAATCCTACCAAATTAGGAAGTCCTAAGAAATCTGTGTACCAATCCAGAGCAAAAAGAATCAGATCAAAATCACGTTTCTGTGAACTATCAAAACTAATTTACTGCGTGCAAAAGTTTCTGATTTTCAGCAGGATCAACACAACTATCACGGTAAGCTATCCTAAAGGTCTTACTTGGCATTTTATTGAAACAAAAGCTATAAAACATGATTACTACAGTAGCATAATCATGTGAACACACAAAAACAGTAAGGGTAAGTATTGGGTTGTCTCCCAACAAGCGCTTTTCTTTAATGCCTCTCTAGCTAGGCATGATGATGACAATGATGCTCACATAAAAGATAAGAATTGAAACGTAACGGGAGCATCATGAAGCATATGACTAGCACATTTAAGTCTAACCATCTTCCTATGCATAGGGATTTTGTGAACAAACAACTTATGAGAACAATAATCAACTAGTATAGGAAGGTAATGTTGGGGAACGTAGTAATTTCAAAAAAATTCCTACGCACACGCAAGATCATGGTGATGGCATAGCAACGAGAGGGGAGAGTGTTGTCCACGTACCCTCGTAGACCGTAAGCGGAAGCGTTAGCACAACGCGGTTGATGTAGTCGTACGTCTTCACGATCCGACCGATCCAAGCACCGAATGTACGGCACCTCCGAGTTCAGCACACGTTCAGCTCGATGACGATCTCCGGGCTCCGATCCAGCAAAGCTCCGGAGATGAGTTCCGTCAGCACGACGGCGTGGTGACGATGATGATGTTCTACCGGCGCAGGGCTTCGCCTAAACTCTGCGACGATATGACTGAGGTGGAATATGGTGGAAGGGGGCACCGCACACGGCTAAAGAACGATCCGTAGATCAACTTGTGTGTCTATGGGGTGCCCCCCGCCCCCGTATATAAAGGAGCAAGGGGGGGAGGGAGGCCAGCCCTTGGGGCGCGCCAAGGAGGAGGAATCCTCCTCCTAGTAGGAGTAGGACTCCTCCTTTCCTACTCCTACTAGGAGGGGGAAGGAAGGGGGAGAGGGGGGAAGGAAAGGGGGGCGCCGCCCCCCTCCTATTCCAATTCGGACCAGAGGGAGAGGGGGCACGCGGCCCACCCTGGCCGCCCCTCTCTCTTCCCACCAAGGCCCAAGTGGCCCATTAACTCTCCTGGGGGGTTCCGGTAACCCCTCCGGCACTCCGGTTTTCTCCGAAATCACCCGGAACAATTCCGGTGTCCGAATATAGTCGTCCAATATATCAATCTTTATGTCTCGACCATTTCGAGACTCCTCATCATGTCCATGATCACATCTGGGACTCCGAACAAACTTCGGTACATCAAAACTTATAAACTCATAATAAAACTGTCATCGTAACGTTAAGCGTGCGGACCCTACGGGTTCGAGAACTATGTAGACATGACCTAGAACTATTCTCGGTCAATAACCAATAGTGGAACCTGGATGCCCATATTGGTTCCTACATATTCTACGAAGATCTTTATCGGTCAAACCACATAACAACATACGTTTTTCCCTTTGTCATCGGTATGTTACTTGCCCGAGATTTGATCGTCGGTATCCAATACCTAGTTCAATCTCGTTACTGGCAAGTCTCTTTACTCGTTACGTAATGCATCATCCCGTAACCAACTCATTGGTCACATTGCTTGCAAGGCTTATAGTGATGTGCATTACCGAGAGGGCCCAGAGATACCTCTCCGACAATCGGAGTGACAAAACCTAATCTCGAAATACGCCAACCCAACATGTACCTTTGGAGACACCTGTAGTACTCCTTTATAATCACCCAGTTACGTTGTGACGTTTGGTAGCACCCAAAGTGTTCCTCCGGCAAACGGGAGTTGCATAATCTCATAGTTACAGGAACATGTATAAGTCATGAAGAAAGCAATAGCAACATACTAAACGATCAAGTGCTAGGCTAACGGAATGGGTCATGTCAATCACATCATTCTCCTAATGATGTGATCCCATTAATCAAATGACAACACATGCCTATGGTTAGGAAACATAACCATCTTTGATTAATGAGCTAGTCAAGTAGAGGCATACTAGTGATGTTATGTTTGTCTATGTATTCACACATGTATCATGTTTCCGGTTAATACAATTCTAGCATGAATAATAAACATTTATCATGAAATAAGGAAATAAATAATAAATTTATTATTGCCTCTAGGGCATATTTCCTTCAGTCTCCCACTTGCACTAGAGTCAATAATCTAGTTCACATCGCCATGTGATTTAACATCAATATTCATATCTGTATATGATTAACACCCATTGTTCACATCATTATGTGACCAACACCCAAAGGGTTTACTAGAGTCAATAATCTAGTTCACATTGCTATGTGATTAACACCCAAAGAGTACTAAGGTGTGATCATGTTTTGCTCGTGAGAGAAGCTTAGTCAACGGGTCTGTCACATTCAGAGCCGTATGTACTTTGCAAATATTCTATGTCTACAATGCTCTGCGCGGAACTACTCTAGCTAATTGCTCCCACTTTCAATATGTATCCAGATTGAGACTTAGAGTCATCTAGATCGGTGTGAAAGCTTGCACCGATGTAACTCTTTACGACGGGCTCTTTTATCACCTCCATAATCGAGAAATATTTCCTTAGTCCTCACTAAGGATATTCTTGACCAATGTCCAGTGATCTACTCCTAGATCACTATTGTACTCCCTTGCCAAATTCAGAGCAAGGTATACATAGGTCTGGTACATAACATAGCATACTTTATAGAACCTATGACTGAGGCATAGGGAATGACTTTCATTCTCTTTTCTATTTTCTGCCGTGGTCGGGATTTGAGTCTTACTCAATTTCACACCTTTTCAACACAGGCAAGAACTCTTTCTTTGACTGTTCCATCTTGAACTATTTCAAAATCTTGCCAAGGTATGTACTCATTGAAAATCTTATCAAGCGTCTTGATCTATCTCAATAGATCTTGATGCTCAATATGTAAGTAGCTTTTACTGAGGTCTTTCTTTTAAAGAACTCCTTTAAATTACTCCTTTAGGCTTTGCAGAATAATTCTACATTATTTCCGATCAACAATATGTCATTCACATATACTTATCAGAAATGTCGTAGTGCTCCCACTCACTTTCTTGTAAATACAAGCCTTTCCAAAAGTCTGTATAAAACCATATGCTTTGATCAACTCATCAAAGCGTATATTCTAACTCCGAGATGCTTACACCAGTCCATTGATGGATTGCTGGAGCTTGCACACTTTGTTAGCATCTTTAGGATTGACAAAACCTTTCTGGTTGCATCATATAAAACTCTTCTTTAATAAATCCATTAAGGAATGCAGTTTTGACATCCATTTGCCAGATTTCATAAAATCTGGCAATTGCTAACATGATTCAGACAGACTTAAGCTTCGATACGAGTGAGAAAATCTCATCATATTCAACACCTTAAACTTGTTGAAAACCTTTCGCAACAAGTCAAGCTTAGTAGATAGTAACACTACTATCAGTGGCCGTCTTCTTCTTGAAGATCCATTTATTTAACATGGCTTGCTGATCATCGAGCAAGTCAATCAAAGTCCATACTTTGTTCTCATACATGGATCATATCTCAGATTTTATGGCCTCAAGCCATTTCGTGGAATCTGGGCTCATCATCACTTCCTCATAGTTCGTAGGTTCATCATGGTCTAGTAACATGACTTCCAGAACATGATTACCGTACCACTCTGGTGCGGATCTTACTCTGGAAGACCTACGAGGTTTGGTAGCAACTTGATCTGAAGTTTCATGATCATCATCATTAACTTCCTCACTAACCGGTGTAGGAATCACTGGAACTGATTTCTGTGATGAACTACTTTCAAATAAGGGAGAAGGTACAATTACCTCATCAAGTTCTACTTTCCTCCCACTCACTTCTTTCGAGAGAAACTTCTTCTCTAGAAAGGATCCATCTTAGCAACGAATAACTTGCCTTCGGATCTGTGATAGAAGGTGTACCCAATAGTTTCCTTTGGGTATTCTATGAAGACACACTTCTCCGATTTGGGTTCGAGCTTATCAGGTTGAAACCTTTTCACATAAGATTCGTAGCCCCAAAATTTAAGAAACGACAACTTAGGTTTACTGCTAAACCACAGTTCATATGGTGTCGTATCAATGGATTTAGATGGTGCCCTTTTAACGTGAATGCAGCAGTCTCTAATGCATAACCCCAAAATGATGGTGGTAAATTAGTAAGAGACATCATAGATCGCACCATATCCAATAAAGTGTGGTTACGACATTCGGACACACCATAACGTTGTGGTGTTCCAGGTGGCGTGAGCTGTGAAACTATTTCACATTGTTTTAATTGAAGACCAAACTCGTAACTCAAATATTCGTCTCCGCGATCAGATCGCAGAAACTTTATTTTCTTGTTACGATGATTTTTCCACTTCACTCTGAAATTCTTTGAACCTTTCAACTATTTCAGACTTATGTTTCATCAAGTAGATATACCCACATCTGCTCAAATCATCTTGTGAAGGTCAGAAAATAATGATACTTGCCACGAGCATCAATACTCATTGGATCGCATACATCGGTATGTATTATTTCCAACAAGTTAGTAGCTCGTTCCATTGTTCCGGAGAACGGAGTTTTAGTCATCTTGCCCAAAAGGCACGGTTCGCAAGCATCAAATGATTCATAACCAAGTGATTCCAAAAATCCATCTTTATGGAGTTTCTTCATGCGCTTTACACCGATATGACCCAAACGGCAGTGCCACAAATAAGTTGCACTATCATTATTAACTTTGCATCTTTTGGCATCAATATTATGAATATGTGTATCATCACGATCGAGATCCAACAAACTATTTTCAATGGTTGTATGACCACTGAAGGTTTTATTCATGTAAACAGAACAACAATTATTCTCTGATTTTAAATGAATAACCATATTGCAATAAACATGATCAAATCATATTCATGCTCAACGCAAACGCCAAATAACATTTATTTAGGTTTAACACTAATCCCGAAAGTATAGGGAGTGTGCGATGATGATCATATCAATCTTGGAACGACTTCCAACACTCATCGTCACTTCCCCTTAAACTAGTCTCTGTTTATTCTGTAACTCCTGTTTCGAGTTACTAATCTTAGCAACTGAACAAGTATCAAATACTCAGGGGCTACTATAAACACTAGCAAGGCACACATTAATAGCCTGTATATCAAATATACCCTTGTTCACTTTGCCATCCTTCTTATCTACCAAATATTCAGGGCATTTCCGCTTCCAGTGACTATTTCCTTTGCAGTGTAAGCACTCAGTTTCAGGCTGTGGTTCAGCTTTGGGCTTCTTCGCAGGAGTGACAACTTGCTTGTCTTTCCACTTGAAGTTCCCTTTCTTTCCCTTTACCCTTCTCTTGAAACTAGCGGTCTTGTCAATCATCAACACTTGATGCTCTTTCTTGATTTCTACCTTCGTCGATTTCAACATCACGAAGAGCTCGGGAATCAATTTTGTCATCCCTTGCATACTATAGTTCATCACGAAGTTCTAGTAACTTAGTGATGGTGACTAGAGAATTCTGTCAATCACTATCTTATCTGGAAGATTAACTCCCACTTGATTCAAGCGATTGAAGTACCCAGACAATCTGAGCAGATGCTCACTAGTTGAGCGATTCTCCTCCATCTTTTAGCTATAGAACTTGTTGGAGACTTCATATCTCTCAACTCGGGTATTTCCTTGAAATATTAACTTCAATATCTGGAACATCTTATATGGTCCATGACGTTCAAAACGTCTTTGAAGTCCCGATTCTAAGCCGTTAAGCATGGTGCACTAAACTATCAAGTAGTCATCATATTGAGCTAGCCAGACTTTCATAACGTCTGCATCTGCTCCTGCAATAGGTCTGTCACCTAGCGGTGCATTAAGGACATAATACTTTTGTGCAGCAATGAGGATAAACCTCAGATCACGAATCCAATCCGCATCATTGCTACTAACATCTTTCAACACAGTTTTCTCTATGAACATATCAAAATAAACATACGAAAGCAACAACGCAAGCTATTGATCTACAACATAATTTGCAAAATACTACCAGGACTAAGTTCATGATAAATTTAAGTTCAATTAATCATATTACTTAAGAACTCCCACTTAGACAGACATCTCTCTAGTCATCTAAGTGATTACGTGATCCAAATCAACTAAACCATGTCCGATCATCACGTGAGATGGAGTAGTTTCAATGGTGAACATCACTATGTTGATCATATCTACTATATGATTCACGTTCGACCTTTCGGTCTCCGTGTTCCGAGGCCATATCTGTATATGCTAGTCTCATCAAGTATGACCTGAGTATTCCGCGTGTGCAACTGTTTTGCACCCGTTGTATTTGAACGTAGAGCCTATCACACCCGATCATCACGTGGTGTCTCAGCACGAAGAACTTTCGCAACGGTGCATACTCAGGGAGAGCACTTCTTGATTATTAGTGAGAGATCATCTTAAAATGCTACCGTCAATCAAAGCAAGATAAGATGCATAAAGGATAAACATCACATGCAATCAATATAAGTGATATGATATGGCCATCATCATCTTGTGCTTGTGATCTCCATCTTCAAAGCACCGTCGTGATCACCATCGTCACCGGCGCGACACCTTGATCTCCATCGTAGCATCGTTGTCGTTACGCCATCTATTGCTTCTACGACTATCGCTACCGCTTAGTGATAAAGTAAAGCAATTACAGGGCGTTTGCATTTCATACAATAAAGCGACAACCATATGGCTCCTGCCAGTTGCCGATAACTTCGGTTACAAAACATGATCATCTCATACAATAAAATATAGCATCACTTGTGTTCTACTCGTGCATATAACATCAACGCATAAAACCTAGGCTCGGATGCCACTGTTGGGGAACGTAGTAATTTCAAAAAATTTCCTATGCACACGCAAGGTCATGGTGATGGCATAGCAACGAGAGGGGAGCGTGTTGTCCACGTACCCTTGTAGACCGTAAGCGGAAGCGTTAGCACAACGCGGTTGATGTAGTCATACGTCTTCATGATCCGACCGATCCAAGCACCGAACGTACAACACCTCCGAGTTCAGCACACGTTCAGCTCGATGACGATCTTCGGGCTCCGATCCAGCAAAGCTCCGGAGATGAGTTCCGTCAGCACGACGGCGTGGTGACGATGATGATGTTCTACCGGCGCAGGGCTTCGCCTAAACTCCGCGACGATATGACCGAGGTGGAATATGGTGGAAGGGGGCACCGCACACGGCTAAAGAACGATCCGTAGATCAACTTGTGTGTCTATGGGGTGCCCCCCGCCCCCGTATATAAAGGAGCAAGGGGGAGGCCGGCCGGCCCTTGGGGCGCGCCAAGGAGGAGCAATCCTCCTCCTAGTAGGAGTAGGACTCCTCCTTTCCTACTCCTACTAGGAGGGGGAAGGAAGGGGGAGAGGGGGGAAGGAAAGGGGGGCGCCCCCCCCCCCCTAGTCCAATTCGGACCAGAGGGATAGGGGGCACGCGGCCCACCCTGGCCGCCCCTCTCTCTTCCCACCAAGGCCCAAGTGGCCCATTAACTCTCCTGGGGGGTTCCGGTAACCCCTCCGGCACTCCGGTTTTCTCCGAAATCACCCGAAACAATTCCGGTGTCCGAATATAGTCGTCCAATATATCAATCTTTATGTCTCGACCATTTCAAGACTCCTCGTCATGTCCGCGACCACATCCGGGACTCCGAACAAACTTCGGTACATCAAAACTTATAAACTCATAATAAAACTGTCATCGTAACATTAAGCGTGCGGACCCTACGGGTTCGAGAATTATGTAGACATGACCTAGAACTATTCTCGGTCAATAACCAATAGCGGAACCTGGATGCCCATATTGGTTCCTACATATTCTACGAAGATCTTTATCGGTCAAACCGCATAACAACATACGTTGTTCCCTTTGTCATCGGTATGTTACTTGCCCGAGATTTGATCGTCGGTATCCAATACCTAGTTCAATCTCGTTACCGGCAAGTCTCTTTACTCGTTACGTAATGCATCATCCCGTAACCAACTCATTGGTCACATTGCTTGCAAGGCTTATAGTGATGTGCATTACCGAGAGGGCCCAGAGATACCTCTCCGACAATCGGAGTGACAAAACCTAATCTCGAAATATGCCAACTCAACATGTACCTTCGGAGACACCTGTAGTACTCCTTTATAATCACCCAGTTACGTTGTGACGTTTGGTAGTACCCAAAGTGTTCCTCCGGTAAACGGGAGTTGCATAATTCTCATAGTTACAGGAACATGTATAAGTGATGAAGAAAGCAATAGCAACATACTAAACGATCAAGTGCTAGACTAACGGAATGGGTCATGTCAATCACATCATTCTCCTAATGATGTGATCCCATTAATCAAATGACAACACATGTCTATGGTTAGGAAACATAACCATCTTTGATCAACAAGCTAGTCAAGTAGAGGCATACTAGTGACACTATGTTTGTCTATGTATTCACACATGTATAATGTTTCCGGTTAATACAATTCTAGCATGAATAATAAACATTTATCATGAAATAAGGAAATAAATAATAACTTTATTATTGCCTCTAGGGCATATTTCCTTCAGGTAAACAAGCATAGCTTCAAAATTTTAAGCACATAGAGAGGAAACTTGATATTATTGCAATTCCTACAAGCATATGTTCCTCCCTCATGATAATTTTCAGTAGCATCATGAATGAATTCAACAATATAACCATCACATAAAGCATTCTTTTCATGATCTACAGGCATAGAAAATTTACTACTCTCCACATAAGCAAATTTATTTTCATGAATAGTAGTGGGAGCAAACTCAACAAAATAATTATCATGTGAGGCATAATCCAATTGAAAACTAAAATCACGATGACAAGTTTCATGGTTATCATTATTCTTAATAGCATACAAGTCATCACAATAATCATCATAGATAGCAACTTTGTTCTCATCATAATCGATTGAAACCTCTTCCAAGGTAGTGGAATCATCACTAAATAAAGTTGACACTCTTCCAAATCCACTTTCATATTCACCACAATAAGATTCAACATCCTCCAAAATAGTGGGATCATTACTTCCTAAAGTTGACACTCTTCCAAACCCACTTTCATCAATATAACCATCATAGGTAAGAGGCATGCTATCATCATAACAACTTTGCATATAAAAACTTGGGAGGCTAAAAATATCATCTTCATTAAACATAGCATCCCCAAGCTTGTGGCTTTGCATATCATTAGCATCATGGATATTCAAGGAATTCATACTAACAACATTGCAATCATGCTCATCATTCAAAGATGTAATACCAAATATTTTATAGACTTCTTCTTCTAGCACTTGAGCACAATTTTCCTTTTCATCATACTCACGAAGGATATTAAACAGATGAAGTGTATGAGACAAACTCAAATCCATTTTTTTGTAGTTTTCTTTTATAAACTAAACTAGTGATAAAACAAGAAACAAAAAGATTCGATTGCAATATCTAAAGATATACCTTCAAGCACTCACCTCCCCGGCAACGGCGCCAGAAAAGAGCTTGATTCTAGTACACAACCTTCTTCTTGTAGACGTTGTTGGGCCTCCAAGTGTAGAGGTTTGTAGGACAGTAGCAAATTTCCGTCAAGTGGATGACCTAAGGTTTATCAATCCGTGGGAGGCGTAGGATGAAGATGATCTCTCTCAAACAACCCTGCAACCAAATAACAAAGAGTCTCTTGTGTCCCCAACACACCCAATACAACGGTAAATTGTATAGGTGCACTAGTTCGGCGAAGAGATGGTGATACAAGTGCAATATGGATGGTAGATATAGGTTTTTGTAATATGAAAATATAAAAACAGCAAGGTAACTAATGATAAAAGTGAGCGTAAACGGTATTGCAATGCTAGGAAACAAGGCATAGGGTTCGTACTTTCACTAGTGCAAGTTCTCTCAACAATAATAACATAATTAGATCATATAACTAGCCCTCAACATGCAACAAAGAGTCACTCCAAAGCCACTAATAGCGGAGAACAAACGAAGAAATTATGGTAGGGTACGAAGCCACCTCAAAGTTATCCTTTCTGCTCGATCTATTCAAGAGTCCGTAGTAAAATAACACAAAGATATTCTTTCCGTTCAATCTATCATAGAGTTCATACTAGAATAACACCTTAAGACACAAATCAACCAAAACCCTAATGTCACCTAGATACTCCATTGTCACCTCAAGTATTCGTGGGCATGACTATACGATATGCATCACACACTCTCAGATTCATCTATTCAACCAACACAAAGTACTCCAAAGAGTGCCCCAAAGTTTCTACTGGAGAGTCAAGACGAAAACGTGTGCCAACCCCTATGCACAGGTTCATGGGCGGAACCCGCAACTTGATCACCAAAACATACATCAAGTGGATCACGTGATATCCCATTGTCACCACAGATAAGCACGGCATGACATACATCAAGTGTTCTCAAATCCTTAAAGACTCAATTCGATAAGATGACTTCAAAGGGAAAACTCAATCCATTACAAGAGAGTAGAGGGGGAGAAACATCATAAGATCCAACTATAATAGCAAAGCTCGTGATACATCAGGGTCGTGTGAAGCCAAGAACACGAGAGAGAGAGAGAGATCAAACACATAGCTACTGGTACATACCCTCAGCCCCGAGGGTGAACTACTCCTTCCTCGTCATGAAGAGCACCGAGATGATGAAGATGGCCACAGTGAAGGATCCCCCCTCCGACAGGGTGCCGGAACGGGCTCCCGAGAGGTTTTTGGTGGCTACAGAGGCTTGCGGTGGTGGAACTCCCGATCTATTATTCGCTTTGATGTTTTTAGGGTATATGGGAATATATAGGCGAAAGAAATCAGTCAGGGGAGTCTCGAGGGGCCCACGAGAGAAGTGGGCGCGCCCAGTAGGGGGGGCCACCCTCGTCTCCACCTTTAAGCTTCCTTGACTTCAACTCTAAGTCTCCTGGATCGCTTCTGTTCCAAAAATAACGCTCCGGAAGGTTTCATTCCGCTTGGACTCCGTTTGATATTCCTTTTCTTCGAAACACTGAAATAGGCAATAAAACAACAATATGGGCTGGGCCTCCGGTTAATAGGTTAGTCCCAAAAGTAATATAAAAGTGTATAATAAAGCCCATAAACATTCAAAACGGATAAGATAATAGCATGAATGCTTCATAAATTATAGATACGTTGGGGACGTATCAGGCCACGAGGGTGGAGGGCGCGCCTAGGGGGGTAGGGTGCGCCCCTACCTCGTGGGCCCCTCGGAGCTCTCCTGGCCTAATTCTTTCGCCCATATATACTCTTATACCCCAAAACCATTAGGGGGAGCCACGAAAACACTTTTCCACCGCCGAAACCTTCTCTACCTGTGAGATCCCATCTAGGGGCCTTTTACGGCGTCCTGCCAGAGGGGGATTCGATCAAGGAGGGCTTCTACATCAACACCATTGCCCTTCTGATGAAGTGTGAGTAGTTTACCACAGACCTACGGGTCCATAGCTAGTAGCTAGATGGCTTCTTCTCTCTCTTTGATTCTCAATACCATGTTCTCCTCGGTGTTCTTGGAGATCTATTCGATGTAATATTCTTTTGCAGTGTGTTTGCCAAGATCCGATGAATTGTGGATTTATGATCAGATTATCTATGAATATAATTTGAGTCTTCTCTGAATTCTTATATGCATGATTTGATATCTTTGCAAGTCTCTTCGAATTATCGGTTTAGTTTGGCCTACTAGATTGGTTTTTCTTGCAATGGGAGAAGTGCTTAGCTTTGGGTGCAATCTTGCGGTGTCCTTTCCCAGTGACAGTAGGGGCAGCAAGGCACATATTGTATTGGTGCCATCAAGGATAAAAAAATGGGGTTTTCATCATATTGCTTGAGTTAATTCCTCTACATCATGTCATCTTACTTATTGCGTTACTCTGTTCTTCATGAACTTAATACTCTAGATGCAGTCAGGAGTCGGTCGATGTGTGGAGTAATAGTAGTAGATGCAGAATCGTTTCGGTCTACTTGACACAGACGTGATGCCTATGTTCATGATCATTGCCTTAGATATCGTCATAATTATGCGCTCTTCTATCAATTGCTCGGCAGTAATTTGTTCACCCACCGTATTATTTGCTATCTTGAGAGAAGCCAATAGTGAAACCTATGGCCTCCGGGTCTCTTTTCCATCATACTAAGTCTCTTTTCCATCTTATTAGTTTTTGATCTACTATTTTGCAATATTTTACTTTCCGATCTATAACCGAAAATACCAAACATATTTACTTTACCGTGTATATATATATCTATTAGATCTCACTTTTGCAAGTAACCGTGAAGGGATTGACAACCCCTTTATCGCGTTGGGTGCAAGTTTGTTGATTGTTTGTGCATGTATTCGGTAACTTGTGCGTTGTCTCCTACTGGATTGATACCTTGGTTCTCAAACTGAGGGAGATACTTACTCTACTTTATTGCATCATCCTTTCCTCTTCAAGGGAAAAACCAACGCAAGCTCAAGAGGTAGTAGGAATAATTTTTGGCGCCGTTGCCGGGAGATCTACGCCAAGTCAAGCCATACCAAGTACCCATCATAAACTCTCTTCTCTTGCATTACATTATTCACCATTCGCCTCTCGTTTTCCTCTCCCCCACCTCTAAATCGATTTTCGAAAAGATTTGCCTTTTCTTCACCCCTTCCGTTCGTCTATTCGCTTGCTTTTTGTGTGCTCGTGTGTAGGATTGCTTGCTTTGTCACGATGGCTCAAAATAATACTAAATTGTATGACTTTTCCAACACCAACAACAATGATTTTATTATTACTCCAATTGCTCCCACTACTATTGCTGAATCTTGTGAAATTAATGCCGCTTTGCTGAATCTTGTTATGAAAGATCAATTTTCTGGCCTTCCTAGTGAAGATGCCACATCCCATCTAAACAATTCCGTTGATTTGTGTGATATGCAAAAGAAGAAAGATGTGGATAATGATATTGTTAAATTGAAGTTATTTCCGTTTTCACTTAGAGATCGTGCTAAAACTTGGTTTTCATCTTTTTCTAAAAATAGTATTGATTCGTGGAACAAGTGTAAAGATGCTTTCATCCCTAAGTATTTTCCTCCCGCTAAAATCATCTCCCTTAGGAACGACATTATGAATTTTAAGAAATTTGATTATGAGTATGTTGCACAATCTTGGGAGAGGATGAAATAGATGATACGAAATTGCCCTATACATGGTTTGAATTTGCGGATGATTATATAAAAAAATTATGCAGGATTGAATTTTGCTTCTAGAAATCTTTTAGATTCGGCCACGGGAGGAACTTTTATGGAAATTGCTTTAGGAGAGGCTACGAAATTCCTAGATAATATCATGACTAATTATTCTCAATGGCACACTGAAAGATCCACTAGTAAAAAAGTGCATGCGATTGAAGAGATTAATGTTTGAGTGGAAAGATGGATGAACTTATGAAATTATTTGCTAGTAAGAGTATTTCTTTTGATCCAAATGATATGCCTTTGTCCACTTTGATTGAGAATAATAATGAATCTATCCAAACACCGTGGTATGGGTAAAACTCATAAATTTTGTCCCCTTTTGTCTACATGGTTTCATATTTGGAGTCCTATCATGTATATCATGCTCTACCTTTCTTTGGGAAAGGTATACTCTTGATACCCGGATACAAACACATTTTACTTTCCATTGGTCTGATTAATATACTAATCATATTTTCCTTTCCATTATTTTGTTTAACCTTTCCTATAATCTAACTTATCCGAGCAGGGATAATTCCCTGCTTAGGTAAACACCTCAGAGTACAACTCGGTCAATAGGACCCTGTTACTATTGTTGAGGACATTCCGTAACCACCGATGGACGAGAACTTTGCCTATTGGTCCGCCTTGTTTCAACGAGCAGGAAAGTGGTTCTCTTCGTTCCCCGACCTTGGTACCGACCTTGGTACCGACGTCATTGCCAACATAACTGACAGGTTGTCATCTAACATGCCTTGATATCATGACTCTTCAAGATGTTAGCATCCTTCCTACCTTTAACCCACATGGTGGGCCCATAACCCACAGTTCCATAGGATCGAAACCTGACTCTCCTGTACGTACTTGTTTTCAAAGTCATTCCTTACGCGAGGCTTCGTATGTAAATTCAAAAGCCACCTTCCGAGAGATCATCAATTCTGGTTTCAGTCGCAATACTTCTTCCGTTGTTCTGAACCCCTTCACACTCTATTTCAGGCATCGTACGATTGCCTACCTGTTTGAAACTCCTTATCGTATATCTTCGTACCTTGCACTCGAGGTTGTCTTAAGTTTCAATTTGAGAGATACCTTCTACCACATTCCCTGAGTTATCCACCAGATAATCGCCCTTGTAAAGGCTCGTCCTTCCGGATTTATCACCTTATCCTTTATGTAAGTACGATGTAATTCCGAGGAAATGGTGACGACTTCATCAGGATGGCCCGAAGCAGAGAAAGGAAGACATCAACATAATGGACCGACCTCTTCGAGAAGAGCAACCAAGGACGAGAAGATCCGTTAGAATTTTGTAACAAGAACTTTTCCCCCTTACTCCACCTCTTAAATCTCGGGACGAGATTTCTTGCAGTGGAGGAGATTTGTAACACCCCGGTAATCATGCTACAGTAATCACACACTAATGGTTCCATGTCATCACAATTAATTTTGCTAAACCTCAATTTGATCCAAACCCAATTCAAATTCAAATTTAAAGTAAAGTCAAATAATTTAATAATTCAAAAGGTAAATTAAACATGTAGGTTGTGTTGAAAATATTCACTAACTAATTTTCATGTAAGAGTTAACCTTTTCCAAAATATACAAGTGCCCCTAAACATTTTCAAAACTGGCCCATAAGCTTTTTATTGAAACAATCTAATTTAAATAGATATGCAAAATATTAAAAAATAGTTGAAACTTGCTGGACTAGCCCAAAATATTGTCTAGAATTTATGTGATACTTTGCACATTTAACTAAAATCATTTAGTGCCTAAACTAAATACAAAACAGTAGCTAAAGAAGAAAATAGAAAAGAAAAAGGGAAAATACTAATAAAAGGAAAAGAAACCTAATCTAATGGGCCACTTGGCCCATTTAGCAAAATAGGCCAGCCACCCCCCACTCGTTCCCTTCCCCTCGCTACAGGAGACAGGGGGGCCGTGGCAGCCATCCGCGGCGCCATGGCCTATATAGGCTCGGCGCCCGCCCCCGAAACCCTAGTTCCTCCCCTCTCAATTCCTCATCGCCCCCTTTTCTCTGGCTCGTTTTCGAGCTCGAAATCAATCGCGGTCACCGCTACCTTGTCGTCACCATCGCGGTCACCGTCGTCTCCAGCCGGGACCAGCCCAAGCCGGGACGCCCTCGAACCGTCGCCACCAGCGACCTTCTCCGCCATGGACGTCACCGCCTCTCCGCTCGATCCGCCGCCTACAAGCCTTCCCCGAGCCCGCTGCCCTCCTGTACACAACCATGGTGAGCCCCTCCTCCAGATCCCCCTTTTCCTGCTCGTTCCATCGCCGTTTAGCCGCCGCCCCGCACTTTGTCTGCCAAGGTCAGACCGCCGGAGGTCCACGTCCGTGAGCCCTACCCGCGCCCTCCTTTGCCCCTGGCCACGCGCCCGCGTGCCCAAGGCCGCGCCACCGCGCCCGCCTGCCTGCTCGTGGCATCATCTGTGCCCACTCTCGTCGTCCCCTGCCGCTTCTAGCCTGCTGCAGCCCGCCGCTGCTTGCGCTCCCCTGCAGCCGCCGCTCGCACGCGCAGCCCGCTGCGCCCGCATGCCCCGCACTCGCCTGCTGCTCATCTGCTAGTTGCGCTGATGTGTGCCGCTGGTACTACTCATGTGCTGCTGCCGCTTATTGCTACTTTTGCTGCTTCGTGCCGGCTGCCACTGCTTGTGCTGTTTACTGTTGCTCCTCCTGCTAAGCTGCTGCCGTACGCTAGGTGCTGCTGCCACTACTCTCCGTCGATGCCGCCGCTACTGTCCGTCGACGCCGCCGCTCGCTGCCTCCGCTGCTACGGCCGGCCATGGCCATGGCCGAGCTGTGTGTGAGTATGAGCAGAGTGTGTGTGTGTGTGTGCGCGCGCGCGCGCGTGGTGTGTGTGTGCTGTGTGCATGCGTACGTGTGTGTTAGCGTCGGCCCTGTTAGTGTTAGGTTAGGTTAGTAGGAGTACTTAATTATAGTCTATGTACATATGACATGTGCCCCACTGTAAATTAAAATGATAATTTAAATAAAAAGTGCCTAAGTCTATGACAGCCGGGACCCACTTGTACTATTCACCTTTTAACCAGTCAAATGCTGACTGGGGCAACTCTGCTGACTGGACCACTCCTGGACCCCACTGGTCATACACTCAGGCTAGTGTAGAGCTGGGTGACAAATGAATATTCTGCTTTTAAATTCGAATTAATATAATCCTAGAAAATTTCAGAAAATTGTATAAACTTTTGAAAATTAATAGAAAATGAACCGTAGCTTAGATGAAGAAGTTTTATACATGAAAGTTGTTTGGAACAATGAGACAAATCCGAATACGCGGTTCTTTCGTCCGCCACACGTCCCTAGCATAGCAAACATTGAACCTTTCCCCTCTGATTCGTTTGTCTGAAAATGCCTAACCCTGGGAAAACTTTCCCGGATGTTACTCCCTTCGCCGGTAGCGTCTAGCACTGTGTTAGAACACCCCTAGCCCTGCGTGTTACCCCGTCTTGCATCTGTGTTGCATCTATTTGCTCTGTTATTTATTATGTTCCCCCTTCGTTACTTCTTTCTAGTAGACCCCGAGACCGATGATGCCCCTGTGATCGACTACGTCATGGACGACACTTCTTCCTTTTCAGCAGAGCTTCCAGGCAAGCAAACCCCCCTTGTTCATTCCGATATCACCCATTTCTTTCCCTCTTTTGCTTGCATTATAACTGCTACTGCTTTTTTATGATGTTATTCTGATGCATACCCTGTTCTTGTTACCTGCTTTCATACCTTACCTTCTTATCCTAAACTACTTAGTATAGGCTGGTTAGAGACCCATCAGAGACCCCACCTTATGCCTGCTGCCCCGCTGGATCTTTAGATGACTCGGACAACGAGATGGACAACCAGGCCCCGACGCCGCACAACACTCCCCTTAGTTGTACGACACCACGACGTTACTATCGAGTGCCGAGGGTGATACCTCGTTAGCACTTCTGATGCTAACTCTATGGAGTAGTTACCCGGTCGTGGCCATTAAGGGTGATTCCTCCTTTTCCACTTTCGATGACGACGCTATCATACAACACCTCAAGTGTGAACCTCGAGGGTGATTTCCTCTTACGTTCGCCTTGATATTTACATCATGTGGGGATCCAACGAGGGTGATGCCTCGGTTTCCTTCTTGATGTGGTAGCCACACGGATTGCCTTTACATTACTATTGTTACTGATTAAAGTGGATAAAGACGGGTCGGCCCTGAGGGGTACCCGCGTGAGAATGTGATGCGAGTGATGTGGAGTTGGGTTGACCTGGAAGGTGCCCGCGAGATAACTATGTGGCGTGGCCGGGCATTCTTAGCCCTTGCCGCAAGTCCTCGAGACGGGGCGACGGGGTCACATCGATCGTGAGTCTCTGCTCGTTACTGCGTGCTCCTAATCCACTACGATTTGGATATTTGATTCGAGGGGCCTCTGGCTTGATAGCACTAACCATCACATGGGCATAGTATGGGTGTTCTGCATCGTATGCATCAGCCGAAGCTTAATAGACGTCATGCGACTGAGCAGTGCGCCGGGTTGGACTGCGTAAGCACCTGCCTTTTTAAAGAGGTAGCTAGGTCTGCTCACCGGCCATCGTAGGCAACGTGCAAGAGTGCAAAGAGCGATGGGCCCGAGACCCCTGCGCTTAGAATGTAGACCGACGTGCTGACCTCTCTATTAAGCCTAGGTTTGGTTGCGGCATATCGTTTGGCCGAGGCCGGGCATGACCTAGTAAAGTGTGTCCGGCCGGAGTTAAGCGAGCGTGGTGGGTAAGTTGGTGCACCCCTGCAGGGAAGAGAACATCTATTGATAGCTTGTCCTATGGTAACAGACACTCAGAGTTGTATTCCTATCGATACAACTAGAACTGGATGCTGAGGCATGAAATGGATATGTGGCTCCGGGAGTCAAAAAAGGATCCCGGAGCGTTGATACAACAACATAAATATGACTTATGTTTTACTACTCTACTCCCTCCTGTTGCTGCAAGACGGTGGGTTCCAGAAGATGCTAGTCTTCGATAGGCTAGGCCTTCCCCCCTATTCTGGCATTCTGCAGTTTAGTCCGCAGGTACTACCCATTTCATTGATACCGATGCATATGTAGTGTAGATCCTTGCTTGCGAGTACTTTAGATCAGTACTCATGATTGCTTTGCTCCCCTTTTCCACCTCTTTCCATTCTTCTCGGATGCTGCAACCAGATGGTGGAGCCCAGGATCCAGACACCACCGCCAACGACTACTAGTACCCCGAGGGTGCCTACTACTACGTGATGGACGCCGACGACCAGGAGTAGTTAGGAGCCTCCCAAGCAGGAGGCCTTGCCTTTTTGATCGTTGAAACTTTTGTTCCAGCCTTCTTAAGGCAAACTTGTTTAACTTATGTCTGTACTCAGATATTGTTGCTTCCGCTGACTCTTGTGTATTCGAGCCCTCGAGGCCCCTGGCTTGTAATATAAAGCTTTTATTAATTTTAATTTGTGTCTAGAGTTGTGTTGTGATATGTTCCCGTGAGTCCCTGATCTTGATCATACACAACTGCGTGTAAGATTAATGTACTATTGAATCGGGGGCGTCACAAGTTGGTATCAGAGCCGACTACCTATAGGTAGCCCCCTTTCCAACTCCTTGGCCGAAGTCGAGTCTAGTCACTACAAAACTTTTACTAACATGGATGTGTGTCTTACGGGCCCATGTTGCCATTGGGTGGTGTTAGGATCTTTTACTCCTCGTCTATACTCTGGGATTTTGATATCTCTTCTATTCGGGTTAATGGTTTTGCTAACTCTAACTCTAGGTTCTCGTAAATACTTTCTCCTGGAGAGCCCCTTCATTTCAGATGATGACCTGCTTCACCAGAAGATTCCAAAGATACCCTTCAGTATTTCCCGAGACTTTTGTGCTTGTTGCTTTTCAGTTCCCTGCCTCGATATTTCCTTAAGGATAACATCATACACTTGTCATTCATACAATCATTCCCAGTTGCTCTTGTTATTACAAGATACATCAAATTATTCTCCGACTTTTAAGAATCCCCTGTCTCACTGCCTTGCAGTTCTTTGCCACATGAATACCCCTACGGATAATTACTCGCGCTTGCCGAGTATCCGTTCATCCCTAGTTGTTCATACGTTTCATAGAAGTCTCCGAAATACCATTCGATCTTCCGAAAATCCTTAGCAGCCTATTGCTCTTGGAATTCTTGCTTGCTTGCATTATGGTTAATCCCATAGTAATCTTATTGGCATCCTTTGTCACTATCATTTTGAGTCTGTTGATTCAATATGTTCCGGATGCTCGCAATCCCCAGTCGAATCCTAGAATTCGTCCTTTTGGCTCAGACGTCACTCCGGACATGAACTGGTTCTCGGCAGCTGAAACTTCGATTGATTGTTGATCTATGTCTATTCAACTTATCCATCCTTGATCAGTGCGTTTGCTTCTGATCCCTTGATTTGGAAATCATAATTCCTTTTCAATTAAGCTTTGAATTAGTCATTTGTTTCTATAATTTGATCTCCTTGCATTCTTTGTTCTTCTGGTTGGGTACCGATGCTCACATCAGTCCCCTTGTGACCACCAGATCCTTTGTTGGATTTTATCCGACAGTGTCCTTCATAATTAATAACCTTGTGAGCCTTTTCTTCGTATACATAATGCCTTTGGTAATTTGTATTCTATGATTTGGCCAACCATGCTCTACTGTCGAGCTTGTGTTGTGTACTCTGAAGTTTGTGCCATATGTTCCTAACATGCCCCGATGGGTTGAGCCAATGCCTTACCTAATCTGTGTGAGCCCGAAAGATTTCACGGGTCATACTCATCTGGTTTTTTACCAGGTAAAACTTCCAACACTAATGTCATTTTTGAAACGAGAAGTGAATGTAAGATTGTGCTTTGGAGAAGTGGGAGTCGACCTTGAACTTTGTGTTCATGCCCATGGACCCGACGTGGAACTTATCATGGAAGATTCTTGTGATAATAATAATCACCTTGTTGTAAGTTCATCTGATAACTATGTTTGGTCCTTTGCAACCGTAGTTCTGACCATGATTGTTCCCCTTTGATTCCATTTCTAGGACAAGTTAAAGCACTTGTCTTCTACAGATCAATACATCTTCGCAAACTCTATTTTGATCTTCCTTCGAGTATTATCCTCCGGTATCTCGAGAATAACGAAGAACTGCATTGCTTCCTATGAGTCTTCATCTGGTATTGCTTCTCACCGATTTCAGATTTCCTCGGGTTCTCCTCCTCCTCCTCCTCCTCCTCCTCCTGCTTCTTCTTCTTCTTATAGCTAGTCTTCTTCTTCTTCTAACTTTTAAATTTCCTAATTTGTAGATTTTCTTGAGATGAGGAAGCTAGCATTGATGGAAACTTGTTGCAAACTTGTACTTGTGCTTCCTTTTTATTTGTGGAAACTTGTTGGATATGTTGTTGGTTGGAAACTTGCTGGATATCTCTTGTTGCAAACTTATTGTATATATGGAAATGTTGGAAACTTGTATATATCTATTGTTGGAAACTTATTGTTGAAATTATTTTGAAATGTGTACCTATATATATATATATAGTCTATTATGATAACACCCCTTAAGACTCTTATTCTAATAACACCTGGCTTATTCTGATAACAAAAAAGAACCGCACGAGTGCCCCGAACCGAACTGGACGGTGACAAAACCTACCACCTACCCCACTAGTGCCCAACACGACCCACCCCACGCTCACACACAACCCACCTCCTCTCCCACCTTCTTCCTCCTGCGGTTGCCAGAGCCCCGCATCGCCCTGCCTTTCTCTGCGCGTCGCCGCGCCGACCACCCAGCGCAGCCTCGATCCGCCGAGCCACCGCAGCCACCTCCGCCTTGCCCTGAAGCCGCCGCTGCCGTCGCCAGGGCCCCGCCCCACCCCGGAGGCCCTTGAATCTCCGCGCCAACCGCCGCCCTCCCCGGCATCCCTCGCCGCCAGATCGGCCGCCCCCAACCTCCCTCCCCGCCAGATCGGGCCGCCCCCGGCCTCCCTCGCACCGGATCGGGCCATCCCCGGCCTCCCTCTCTGCCGGATCGGGCTGCCCCAACCTCTGTTTGCCGTCCCCGCGACCTACCGAGGTCACCGTGGCCCTCTCCTACCCAGATCCGGTGAGCCCCCCATGGCCCTCCACTCACCGTACCCCGTCACGACTAGCTAGCGGCCTTCCTCCCCTGTCTCTCCGGCGCTACATCATACAGCGCGGATCTGGTCGCGCTGCCCCTAGGCGCCCTGGCGCATCCCGTGGCCATGGCGGGATCCCCACCGTCGGCGTGCCCCTTCCCACCGCCCTCCCTGATGGCCGCCTCCCCTCGTCCTCTTCTGCTCCATCGCCAAGCACCACCGCAGGTGCGAATGAGGTCCATCGGCGGCGAGGTTCAGGCAAGTTTGCCCTATAGTTCCGGTGAGCAGTTCGGCTAGCGCGGCCATGCGGTTCGGCCAGCCCATGGCTTCTGTTCGTGGGCGTCGGTGCGTTGCTGCGGGTGGGGTCATCCTCTCCAACTTCGGCCAGATCCATGGCCACTGAGCCCCCTTCCTTCGCTCCCACGTATGGGCAACAGTTGAGCACCCACCAACCCTGATCTGTGTGTCCTCCATTGCTCTGTCCTCGCCGGCATGTTCCCATGAATAGGAAGTTAGCTTAGTTGTTTATTGCCGTCCACTTCTGTTATTGCCACTGAACCTCCACGAGTAGGAGTGCAGTTCGCTCTGTAGTTATTTTTTTGTTTCACTTGTGCCATGCAGTTCGCTATGTAAAATTGCAGTGAATTTTTTGTACTTTTATTTCTGCTCATGTTTCAGAGATATTCTAATTTGTTGCAGATTTCCGTTGTGGTACACGATGATATGTAGTTTTAGCACCGTGGTCAAGCAGGCCACGGTGTGTGCGTCACGGTCTGTGGGCGTGTGCAGTGCGGCGCGTGGGTGCTTGCAGTATGCAACCCGCCTATTCAACTGATTTTTTTGATCTGGCTAGTGTTGATTTTGTGTGTATGTATGTGTGTGGCTGTGTAAAACAAACGGAATATTATCTCCATGAGCATAATCAGCGGCCATAGACAGTGGCCCAAAACATAAAGTGTGCATGTAGTTTGGTTAGCTTGGTCGTATAGTACTTTGTTTTTGTTTTGTGAGGTTCACTTGTTCTATATATTATTCAGCGAATGTTGGTGTGAGGTAAAATTATTTTGGTGGAAAAAATGTAATTTTCAATGCAGTCCACTCGCCTCATTCATGCAGCTCACTAACATTGACCATGTACTCCAGATCAAACTACAAAAAAGGAAAGTTCATAAGCCATAAAATAATTATGGAGTTCAATTTGATACATGTCGTGGTTTACTTGCCCTCATCCATGCGGTCCATCTCTCATTCATATAAGAAGTTAGAAAAAGGACAACAAAAACTTATGTGGTTCACTTTCGGTAGTGTCGCGGGTCATTTACTCCCAAAACTCACAAAAACTCGTCTAAGATCATGAAGTTCGCTTGACTGTCCGATGCAGTGCAGTTTTCCTCCGATGTAGTGCGGTTTTCTGTCGGACGAAGTTCACTCGTTGATTTAGGTGCCGCGAAAAAACAGTGTCCGCATTTCGCTAATTTTAAAACTGCTCTTAAACCGTAAGGAATTAGAGAGTGTGTTCTACATGAAAAAGTTGCGTCTCGTCGATATATTTTCAACAACGTATCATTTGAATCATTTCGACAAGCGGTTTGTAAAAAATTCACGAAAAAGACTGCTGCCACTCATCGTCCGCCGCACCATTTTCAAAATTAACTTAAAACCGTAAGGAATCTCGAAACCATTTCTACATATCAAAGTTGCACTTTGTCCATAGCTTTCCAACGACGTATTACACACCTCGTTTCGACAAACGGTTCAAAAAATAGAGCGAAAACAGTACAAAAAATGCAAAAAAATTAAAAAAAAATATTATTCCACGATTTAGTAAATTTGAAACTGCTCTTAAACCGTAACGAATTAGAGAAAATAATATATATGAAAAAGATGCGTATCGACGATATCTTTCCAATAGTGTATCATTTGCTTTATTTCGATGAGAGGTTTAGAAAAAATCACGAAAATACGCTCGCTGCCACTCGTCGTCCGCCGCACCGTTTTTGAAACTGCTCTTAAACCGCGAGGAATCTCGAAAAGTGTACAACATGGCGAACTTGCGCCTAATTCATAGCTTTCTAGCGGTATATTATACGTCTCGTTTCGATAAACGGTTAAAAATTAGAGCAAAAACAGTACCGGAAAAAATATTGCGTGCAGTTTTTTTGACACGAAGTTCACTAGTCTGTATTGCAGTGCTCTTGCTAATGAAAGTGCAGTGCTCTCGCGTTGAGCCTGCAGTGCGAAGTGTTATCAGAATAACTATTCTGCTAATATTAGCAGAATAGACCGGATATATAGGGACGTGCTATTTGTCACCCTGGGTGAGGAATAGTTATTCTTCACCCCCTCTCTATTTTGACATCAGTGCACCGTATTTTTACGTTTCGTAAATTTTGTCTTATTTCATACATAAAAAGAGAACGTTAGAAAATATGTACTCGCCATAAAAAATATATTATGTTACGTAAAATACGAATGTAAAAACATAGTGTAAAGCATACATAAAATGTGATTTTTTTTCTGGTCTTATAAGCTATATTTTTGTTTTTTATACCAAATTTTACATATTGAATCAATATGCATGTAATTATTTATATTCTAAACGTAACTTATTTAGGAAACGGCCGTAAGATTACCTCGGGTGAAAAATAACTTATTGTGCACCCCTAGGTGATGAATAGTAACACTATATATATATATATATGTGTGTGTGTGTGTGTATGTGTGTGTGTGTGTGTGTGTGTGAAATTCTATCAAAATTGAATGAATTTAAGAAAAATCAGAAAAAACAAGGGCCATATAGACACTTTGCCATCTGCTGGCGGACGGCAAAGCTGCCACGTGACAGCTACCTGTGCAACCTGGCAATTAGGGGCTGGCCTCTTTGGCAGATTTGCCATCAGCCAGCAGACGGCAAAGGCCTTTGCATCTTTGCCGTCCGCTGGCTGACGGCAAAGCACGCCGTTAACCACTTAACGGACCTGAACGACAAAGCCTTTTTCATCTTTGCCATAGCCTATTCGGCCGGACCTGTTGCCGTCTGCTGGCTGACGACAAAGTTCTTTGTCGTCCGCCATGTATGCCTTTGTCGTCAGCCTTGGCGGACGGCAAAGTTCCTGATTCCTGTAGTGTAATGGGCCACTTGGCCCATTTAGCAAAATAGCCCAGCCACCCCCTACTCGTTCCCTTCCCCTCGCAATAGGAGACAGGGGGTCGTGGCAGCCATCTGCGGCGCCTTGTCCGCGATGGCAGCCATCCACTGCCCCCCGGCCTATATAGACTCGGCGCCTGATAACCCACAAGTATAGGGGATCACAATAGTTTTCGAGGGTAGAGTATTCAACCCAAATTCTGAAATATTCTCAAGTATTAGCAGTTGAGTTGTCAATTCAACCACACCTGGATAACTTATTATCAAGTATTCGAGGGCCAAAGAATATTCTCAAGTATTAGCAGTTGAGTTGTCAATTCAACCACACCTGGATAACTTAATATCTGCAGTAAAATATTTAGTAGCAAAGTAGTATGGAAGTAACGGTAACGGTAGCAAAAGTAACAGTAGCAGTTTTGTAGTAATTGTAACAGTGGCAACGATAAAGTAACTAAGCAAAGAGCAATATGTGAAAACCTCGTAGGCATTGGATCAGTGATGGATAATTATGTCGGATGCGATTCCTCATGCAACAGCTATAACATAGGGTGACACAGAACTAGCTCCAGTTCATCAATGTAATGTAGGCATGTATTGCGAATATAGTCATACGTGCTTATGGAAAAGAACTTGCATGGCATCTTTTGTCCTACCCTCCCGTGGCAGCGGGGTCCTATTGGAAACTAAGGGATATTAAGGCCTCCTTTTAATAGAGTACCAGACCAAAGCATTAACACTTAGTGAATACATGAACTCCTCAAACTACGGTCATCACCGGGAGTGGTCTCGAATATTGTCACTTCGGGGTTGCCGGATCATAACACATAGTAGGTGACTATTGACTTGCAAGATAGGATCAAGAACTCACATATATTCATGGAAACATAATAGGTTCAGATCTGAAATCATAGCACTCGGGCGCTAGTGACAAGCATTAAGCATAGCAAAGTCATAGCAACATCAATCTCAGAACATAGTGGATACTACGGATCAAACCCTAACAAAACTAACTCGATTACATGGTAAATCTCATCCAACCCATCATCGTCCAGCAAGCCTACGATGGAATTACTCACGCACGGCGGTGAGCATCATGAAATTGGCAATGGAGGATAGTTGATGATGACGACGGCGACAGATTCCCCTCTCTGGAGCCCCGAACGGACTCCAGATCAGCCCTCCCGAGAGAGATTAGGGCTTGGTGGTGGCTCCGTATCATAAAACATGATGAATCCTTCTTTTTGTTTTTTCTCTCCCCGAACGTGAATATATAAAGTTGGAGTTGAGGTCGGTGGAGCACCAGGGGGCCCATGAGGCAGGGGGGCGCGCCCAGGGGGTGTAGGGCGCGCCCCCACCCTCGTGGACAGGGTGTGGGCCCCCTGGTCTAGATTCTTTCGCAAGAATTTTTTATTAATTCTAAAAATATTCTCCGTGGAGTTTCAGGTCATTCCGAGAACCTTTTTTCTGCACAAAAGTAACACCATGGCAATTCTGCTGAAAACAGCGTCAGTCCAGGTTAGTTCTATTCGAATCATGCAAGTTAGAGTCCAAAACAAGGGAAAAAGTGTTTGGAAAAGTAGATACGATGGAGACGTATCAACTCCCCCAAGCTTAAACCTTTGCTTGTCCTCAAGCAATTCAGTTGATAAACTGAAAGTGATAAAGAAAAACTTTTACAAACTCTCTTTGCTCTTGTTGTTGCAAATGTGTAAAGCCAGCATTCAAGTTTTCAACAAAGATTATGAACTAACCATATTCACAATAACATTTAGGTCTCATGTTTACTCATATAAATGGCATAATCAACTAGGAGCAATAATAATAAATCTCGGATGAAAACACTTTCTCAAAATAATCATAATATAATATAACAAGATGGTATCTCGCTAGCCCTTTCTGAGACCGCAAAACATAAATGCAGAGCACCCCTGAAGATCAAGGACTGACTAGACATTGTATTTCACGGTAAAAGAGATCCAGTCATAGTCATACTCAATATAAGTTAATAGTTAATGCATGCAAATGACAGCGGTGCTCTCCAACTGGTGCTTTTTAATAAGAGGATGATGACTCAACATAAAAGTAAATAGATAGGCCCTTCGCAGAGGGAAGAAGTGATTTGTAGAGGTGCTAGAGCTCGATTTTGAAACAGAGATAAATAATATTTTGAGCGGCATACTTTCATTGTCAACATAACAACCAAGAGATCTCGGTATCTTCCATGCTACACACATTATAGGCGGTTCCCAAACAGAATGGTAAATTTATACCCCCCCACCACCAACAAGCATCAATCCATGGCTTGCCCGAAACAATGGGTGCCTCCAACTAACAACAATCCTGGGGGAGTTTTGTTTGCAATTATTTTTGATTTGGTTTGAGCATGGGACTGGGCATCCCGGTGACCAGCCATTTTCTCGTGAGTGAGGAGCGGAATCCACTCCTCTTGAGAATAACCCTCCTAGCATGGGAGATATAGACAACCCTAGTTGATACATGAGATATTGGAGCATACAAAACATAATTTCATTTAAAGGTTTAGAGTTTATGGAATAACTTTGGGGTTTATGGAAGTGGATGCACAAGCAGTATTCCCGCTTAGTACAAGTGAAGGCTAGAAAAAGACTGGGAAGCGACCAACTAGAGAGCGACAACAGTCATGAACATGCATTAAAATTAATAGACATTGAGTGCAAGCATGAGTAGGATATAATCCACCATGAACATAAATATCATGGAGGCTATGTTGATTTTGTTTCAACTACATGCGTGAACATGTGCCAAGTCAAGCCACTCGAATCGTTCAAAGGAGGACACCACCCTATCATACTGCATCACAACCATTTTAATAGCATGTTGGCATGCAAGGTAAACCATTATAAACTCCTAGCTAATTAAGAATGGCATGAGCAACTATAATCTCTAATTGTCATTGCAAAAATGTTTATTCATAATAGGTTGAATCAGGAACGATGAACTAATCATATTTACAAAAACAAGATAGGTCGAGTTCATACCAGCTTTTCTCGTCTTAATCAGTCCATATATCATCATTATTGCCTTTCACTTGCACGACCGAACGGTGTGGATAATAATAATAGTGCACGTGCATTGGACTAAGCTGGAATCTGCAACCATTTAATACAAGGGAGAAGATAAGGTAATATGATTCTTGGTTAAATCAACAATAATGCATATGAGAGTCACTCAACATTTTCATCGTGGTCTTCTCCTCTCGACCCCCAAAGAAAAGAAAAGAAATAAAATTATTTACACGGGAAAGCTCCCAACAAGCAAAAGAAGAATGAGAAATCTTTTTGAGTTTTCTTTTAGTTACTACTACTACAAGCATGGAAAGTAAACAAGAAGAAAGCAGGAAAAGGAAATAAACTAGCATGGATAGTACAATGGAAAAGTATGAGCACCGACAACTAGCATGAGTGTGTGAACATGAATGTAATGTCGGTAAGAAATACGTACTCCCCCAAGCTTAGGCTTTTGGCCGAAGTTGGTCTAATCCCACAGATCGAAACTGCCTTCTCCGGTGTGCGGAGGAGTCTCATCTGGGTGCCACTGGTTGGCGATCTCCTCCGGATCCCACTGATAAACGGACTGACGATACGGGTCAAGTGGTGGTTCCGGCTCAGGCTCTGGATCTGGTGTCAGGCTCCAGTATGCATGAACGACCTCCGGCAAGATGAGGTACATGCCTGAAAGTATGTTAAACAAAGAGGGTGCATGCAAGATAATAGTCTCACTGTGAGTTTTATTAAATATCAACTTATACTTAAGCATCATCTTCTTATTTTTAACAATAAATTCATGTGCTACCATACTCTAATAATCTAGAAAAATAGGGGGCAGCAACTTTTCCTCTTTCTCATAATGCCTAACAGGTATCTTAAAGTGTTTAGCAAGGCGTGAAGCAAAGATGCCTCCAAAGATGGGGCCCTTTGTATGGTTCAAACTTAATCGCTTAGCAATAACAGTGCCTAAACTGAAAGTTGTATCACGAAACAAAGCATGGCGCAAAATAACAATATCAGGGGCACTAAGATTTCCACTGTTTCCGCGACCAATTAAACATCTACTAGCAAATATTGCGAAGTAACGTAGAACAGGAAAATTTATACTAGTAATTCTTGCATCAGAAACTTTCCTCGTTTCCCCTATAGCAATATTATCAATAAATCCATCCACATCACTATGATGTGGTTCCTCTATGCTGCCCACAAAGGGTATCTTGCAGACCTAACAAAAATCATGCAGTGGCAATTCCTTAACCACATCATATAAATGAAACTCCACTGAAGGTGGTGATTTCCTATCATGAAAGTAAAAATTTTGCACAAAAATATTAGTGAGTAGGAGATACTGATCGAGCTGGTCATGGAGGAAGTCGGTGAGGCCTGCATTCTCATCCAAATAATAGAAATCATCATGAATCTCGGCCGCTCTCAAGAACTCATCACAAGGCCATTCACACCGCCGAACCTCCGTGGTGCGAGGGAGATTATATTTGGGATTTTCATCCTCTTCACTTTGCTTATCCTTTGAGCTTCGGCTCGAAGAGCCCCTTAAAAATCTCTTCATCAATTTCAGAAAATTTCTGAAATTTTTAGTAACTCAAAATAAAAGTGAACCAAACTCAACAAAATTGATAGCAACTACTCCCATAAGTGCCTAGAGACTATATCATGCATTAGAACTACTTGGGACCAAATAAATTTGACATGCAAGCTCAAGAACAGGGTCACCTAAGCAACAAAAAATTGCAATGAATAGAGCACTAGAACAAAAACGAATTGGACCATTGGAGGAGTCACATACCGAAGAACAATCCCCCAAAAATAGTTTCGTGATTGAAGCTTTGAGCAAGGAGATCGAAAATGGCAGCAAGATGAGCTAGAACTCGTGCTTGAGCTGGTTGGTGATTTTTTTGGGAGAAAGAAGGAGTGTGTGGGTGCTGGAATAAGTGGAGGGGGGCCACCAGGAGCACACGAGGCATGGGGCGCGCCCCAGGGGGATGGGCGCGCCCTGGACCCTCGTGGCCAGGTGGTTGCCCCCTCTGGCGTGTTTTTCTCAGTGCCAATAATTCTTAAATATTCTAGAAAAAATCATATTTCATTTTCGGGGTATTTTTTATTGCAAGGATAATTCAGAAAACAGATAGAAAATACTAATTTTGCTTTATTTAATCTAAATAATAGAAAGTAAAAAGAAGGTACAGAAGGTTATGCTTTCTAACTTCATCCATCTCATGCTCATCAAAAGGAATCCACTAACAAGGTTGATCAAGTGTTGTTAACAAACTCATTCTGAATCGCATGAAATCGGAGAATTTTCAAATAGCACTAGGTTACCTCAACAAGCATATGTACATCCCCAATAATAAGAATATCATATTTCTTCTTGACAGTATGAAGAGGAAATTCAAAACCTCCAATAATAATCGATGGAATTTTTCCAACAAAATTGATACTGTGAACTTGAGGTTGTTTCCTCGGAAAGTGTACCGTATGCTCATTACCATTAACATGAAAAGTGACATTGCCTTTGTTGTAATCAATAACAGCCCCTGCAGTATTCAAAAAAGGTCTACCAAGGATAATCGACATACTATCGTCCTCGGGAATATCAAGAATAACAAAGTCCGTTAAGATAGTAACGTTTGCAACCACAATAGGCACATCCTCACAAATACCGACAATTATAGCGGTTGATTTATCGGCCATTTGAAAAGATATTCCAGTAGGTGTCAACTTATTCAAATCAAGTCTACGATATAAAGAGAGAGGCATAACACTAACACCGGCTCCAACATCACATAAAGCAGTTTTAACATAGTTTCTTTTAATGGAGCATGGTATTGTTGGTACTCCTGGATCTCCTAGTTTCTTAGGTATTCCACCCTTAAAAGTATAATTAGCAATCATGGTGGAAATTTCAGCTTCCGGTATCTTTCTTTTATTTGTAACAATATCTTTCATGTACTTAGCATAAGGATTCATTTTAAGCATATCAGTAAAACACATATGTAAAAAGATAGGTCTAATCATTTCAGCAAAGCGCTCAAAATCCTCATCATCCTTTTTCTTGGATGGTTTAGGAGGAAAAGGCATGGGTTTCTGAACCCATGGTTCTCTTTCTTTACCGTGCTTCCTAGCAACGAAGTCTCTCTTATCATAATGTTGATTCTTTGATTGTGGGTTATCAAGATCAACAGCAGGTTCAACCTCTACATCATTATTATTGCTAGGTTGAACATCAACATGAACATCATCATTAACATCATCACTAGGTTCATGTTCATCACCAGATTGTGTTTCAGCATCAGAAATAGAAATATCATTGGGATTCTCAGGTGTGCCAACAACAGGTTCACTAGAAGCATGCAAAGTCCTATCATTTTTCTTTTTCTTCTTTTTAGAAGGACTAGGTGCATCAGCATTTTTTCTCTGAGAATCTTGCTCAATTCTCTTAGGGTGGCCCTCAGGATACAATGGTTCCTGAGTCACTCTACCACCTCTAGTCACAACTCTAACAGCATTATCATTTTTCTTCTTATTTAATTCATTGAGCAAATCATTTTGAGCTTTAAGCACTTGTTCTACTTGAGTGGTAACCATGGAAGCATGTTTACTAATAAGTTTTAGTTCACCTTTAACTCTAGACATATAATCACTCAAGTGTTCAATCATATAAGCATTACGTTTCAATTGCCTACCAACATAAGCATTGAAGTTTACTTGTTTAACAATAAAATTATCAAACTCATCCAAGCATTGACTAGCAGACTTATAATGAGGAATATCACCTTCATCAAATCTATAGAGAGAATTTACCTTTACTACTCGTGTCGGGTTATCAAGACCATGTATTTCTTCAATATGCGGTAAATTCTTAACATCTTCAGCTTTAATACCCTTTTCTTTCATAGATTTCTTTGCCTCTTGCATATCTTCAGGACTGAGAAATAGAATACCCCTTTTTTCGAAGTTGGCTTAGGAGTTGGTTCGGGAAGTGTCCAATTGTTTTCATTAGTCAACATATTATTCAATAACAATTCAGATTGATCAACAGTTCTTTCCCTGAAAACACAACCAGCACAACTATCCAGGTGGTCTCTGGAAGCATCGGTTAGTCCATTATAAAAGATATCAAGTATTTCATTTTTCTTGAGAGGATGATCTGGCAAAGCATTAAGTAATCGGAGAAGCCTCCCCCAAGCTTGTGGGAGACTCTCTTCTTCAATTTGCACAAATTATATATTTCCCTTAAAGCAGCTTGTTTCTTATGAGCGGGGAAATATTTAGTAGAGAAGTAATAAATCATATCCCGGGGTCTACGCACACAACAAGGATCAAGAGAATTAAACCATATTTTAGCATCACACTTTAATGAGAATGGAAATAACTTAAGGATATAGTAGTAACGAGTTTTCTCATCATTAGTGAATAGGGTGGCTATATCATTTAACTTAGTAAGATGTGCCACAACAGTTTCAGATTCATAGCCATAAAAAGGATCAGATTCAACCAAAGTAATTATCTCAGGATCGACAGAGAAATCATAATCATTATTAGTAACACAGATAGGTGAAGTAGCAAAAGCAGGGTCGTATTTCACTCTAGCATTCAGAGACTTTTCTTTCAGCTTAGCTAATAATTTCTTAAGATCAGATCTATCATTGCAAGCAAGAAAATCTCTAGCAGTTTCTTCATCCATAACATAACCCTCAGGCACAACAGACAATTCATATCTAGGGGGAGAATCTTCATCATCACTTTCATCAGTATTATCAGTTTCAATAATTTCATTCTCTCTAGCCCTAGCAAGTTGTTCATCAAGAAATTCACCTAGTGGCACAGTATTATCAAGCATAGAAGTAGTTTCATCATAAGTATCATGCATAGCAGAAGTGGCATCATCAATAACATGCGACATATCAGAATAAATAGCAGAAGCAGGTTTAGGTGTCGCAAGTTTACTCAAAACAGATGGTGAATCAAGTGCAGAGCTAGATGGCAATTCCTTACCTCCCCTCGTAGTTGAGGGACAAATCTTGGTTTTCTCGTCTTTCAAGTTCCTCATAGTGATCAGCAGATATAAATCCCAAGTGACTCAAAGAATAGAGCTATGCTCCCCGACAATGGCACGAGAAAATAGTGTTGATAACCCACAAGTATAGGGGATCACAACAGTTTTCGAGGGTAGAGTATTCAACCCAAATTTATTGATTCGACACAAGGGGAGCCAAAGAATATTCTCAAGTATTAGCAGTTGAGTTGTCAATTCAACCACACCTGGATAACTTAATATCTGCAGCAAAGTATTTAGTAGCAAAGTATTATGGAAGTAACGGTAACGGTAGCAAAAGTAACAATAGCAGTTTTGTAGTAATTGTAACAGTGGCAATGGTAAAGTAACTAAGCAAAGAGCAATATGTGAAAAGCTCGTAGGCATTGGATCAGTGATGGATAATTATGTCGGATGCGATTCCTCATGCAACAGTTATAACATAGGTGACACAGAACTAACTCCAGTTCATCAATGTAATGTAGGCATGTATTTCGAATATAGTCATACGTGCTTATGGAAAAGAACTTGCATGACATCTTTTGTCCTACCCTCCCGTGGCAGCGGGGTCCTATTGGAAACTAAGGGATATTAAGGCCTCCTTTTAATAGAGTACCGGACCAAAGCATTAACACATAGTGAATACATGAACTCCTCAAACTACGGTCATCACCGGGAGTGGTCCCGAATATTGTCACTTCGGGGTTGCCGGATCATAACACATAGTAGGTGACTATTGACTTGCAAGATAGGATCAAGAACTCACATATATTCATGAAAACATAATAGGTTCAGATCTTAAATCATGGCACTCGGGCCCTAGTGACAAGCATTAAGCATAGCAAAGTCATAGCAACATCAATCTCAGAACATAGTGGATACTAGGGATCAAACCCTAACAAAAGTAACTCGATTATATGGTAAATCTCATCCAACCCATCATCCTCCAACAAGCCTACGATGGAATTACTCACGCACGGCGGTGGGCATCATGAAATTGGTGATGAAGGATGGTTGATGATGACGACGGCGACGGATTCCCCTCTCCGGAGCCCCAAACAGACTCCAGATCAGCCCTCCCGAGAGAGATTAGGGCTTGGCGGCGGCTCTATATCGTAAAAGGCGATGAATCCTTCTTTTTGATTTTTTTCTCCCCGAACGTGAATATATAGAGTTGGAATTGAGGTCGGTGGAGAAATAGGGGGGCCCACAAGGCAGGGGGCGCGCTTGGGGGGCGCGCCCCCACCCTCGTGGATAGGGTGTGGGCCCCCTGGTTTTGATTCTTTCGCCAGTATTTTTTATTAATTCCAAAAATATTTTCCGTGGAGTTTCAGGTCATTCCGAGAACTTTTATTTTTGCACAAAAATAACACCATGGCAATTCTGCTGAAAATAGCGTTAGTCCGGGTTAGTTCCATTCAAATCATGCAAGTTAGAGTCCAAACTAAGGGCAAAAGTGTTTGGAAAAGTAGATACGATGGAGACGTATCAGCGCCCGCCCCCAAAACCCTAGTTCCTCCCCTCTCCATTCCCCATCGCCCCCTTTTCTCTAGCTCATTTTCGAGCTCGAAATCACTCGCTGTCACCGCTACCCTACCGTCATCGTCGCGGTCACCGTTGTCTCCAACGTGTGGGAGCACATCTAGGAGGTCCACTGCGGACGGCTACGTCCGTCCCGGGGACCAGCCCAAGTCGGGATGCCCTTGAACCATCGCCACCAGCGACCTTCTCCGCCATGGATGTCGCCACCTCACCGCTCGATCCGCCGCCGACGAGCCTTCCCCGAGCCCGCTGCCCTCCTGAACACAACCATGGTGAGCCCCTCCTCCGGATCCCCCTTTTCCTGCTCGTTCCATCGCCGTTTAGCCGCCGCCCCGCACTTTGTCTGCCATGGTCGGACCGCCGGAGCTCCACATCTGTGAGCCCTACCCGCGCCCGCCTTTGCCCCTGGCCACGCGCCCGCGTAGCCACGTACGCACCACCGCGCCCGCCCGCCTGCGCATGGCCTCACCTGCGCTCGCTCTCGTCGTCCCTTGCTGCAGCCCGCCACTGCTTGCACTCCCCTGCAGCCGCCGCTCGCACGCGCAGCCCGCGCCCCCGCTGTGCCCGCATGCCCCACGCTCACCTGCTGCTCATCTGCTAGTTGCGCTGATGTGTGCCGCTGCTACTACTCATGTACTGCTGCCGCTTATTGCTGCTTCTGCTACTTCATGCCGGCTGCCGCTCCTTGTGCTGTTTACTGCTGCTCCTCCTGCTAAGCTGCTGCCGTACGCTAGGTGCTGCTGCCGCTACTTTCCGTCGATGCCGCCGCTCGCTGCCGCCGCTACTACGGCCGGCCATGGCCATGGCCGATCTGTGTGTGAGTATGAGCAGCGTGCGTGTGTGTGTGCGTGGTGTGTGTGCTGTGTGTGTGTGTACGTGTGTGTTAGGGCCGGCCCTGTTAGTGTTAGGTTAGGTTAGTAGGGGTAGTTAATTAGTAGTCTATGTACATATGACATATGGACCCCACTGTAAATTAAAATGATAGTTTAAATGAAAAGTTCTAAGTCTATGACAGCCGGGACCCACATGTACTATTCACCATTGGACCAGTCAAATGCTGACTGGGTCAACTCTGCTGACTGGACCACTCCTGGACCGCGTTGGTCATATACTCAGGCTAGTGTAGAGCTAGGTGACAAATGAATATTCTACTTTTAAATTCGAATTAATATAATCCTAGAAAATTTCAGAAAATTGTATAAACTTTGAAAATTAATAGAAAATGAAATGTAGCTCAGATGATGAAGTTTTATACACGAAAGTTGCTCGGAACGATGAGATGAATCTGAATACGCGGTCCTTTTGTCTGCCACACGTCCCTAGCATAGCAAACATCGAACCTTTCCCCTCCGATTCGTCTGTCCGAAAATCCCTAACCCCAGGAAAACTTTCCCGGACGTTAGCCCCTTCGCCGGTAGCGCTAGCACTGCGTTAGAACACCCCTAGCCATGCGTGTTACCCTTTCTTGCATCTGTGTTGCATCTGTTTGCTCTGTTGTTTATTATGTTCCCCCTTCGTTATTTCTTTCTGGTAGACCCTGAGACCGATGATGCCCCTATGATCGACTACGTCATCGACGACACTTCTTCCTTTTCAGTAGAGCTTCCAGGCAAGCAAACCCTCCTTGTTCATTCTGATATTGCCCATTTCTTTCCCTCTCTTGCTTGCATTAGAACTGCTACTGCTTTTGTATGATTCTATTCTGATGCATAGCCTGTTCTTGTTACCTGCTTATCCTAAACTGCTTAGGATAGGCTGGTTAGAGACCCATCAGAGACCCCACCTTTGTTGGGGAACGTAGCAGAAATTCAAAATTTTTCTTACGTATCACCAAGATCTATCTATGGAGAGACCAGCAACGAGTAGAAAGAGGAGAGGAGAGTGCATCTACATACCCTTGTAGATCACTAAGCGGAAGCGTTCAAGTGAACGGGGTTGATGGAGTCGTACTCGTCGTGATTCAGATCACCGATGATCAAGTGCCGAACGGACGGCACCTCCGCGTTCAACACACGTACAGCCCGGTGACGTCTCCCACGCCTTGATCCAGCAAGGGGAGAGGGAGAGGTTGAGGAAGACTCCATCCAGCAGCAGCACAACGGCGTGGTGGTGATGGAGGAGCGTGGCAAACCTGCAGGGCTTCGCCAAGCACCTACGGGAGAGGAGGAGGTGTCACGGGAGGGAGGGAGGCGCCAAAGGCTCAGGTGTGGATGCCCTCCCTCCCCTCCACTATATATAGGGGCAGGGGAGAGGGGGGAGGCGCAGCCTTGCCCCCTCCTCCAAGGAAGGGGTGCGGCTAAGGAGGGGGGAGGAGTCCATCCTCCCCAAGGCACCTCGGAGGTGCCTTCCCCCTTTAGGACTCTCCCCTTTTTCCTTTATCTTGGCGCATGGGCCTCTAGGGGCTGGTGCCCTTGGCCCATGTAGGCCAAGGCGCACCCCCTACAGCCCATGTGGCCCCCCGGGGCAGGTGGCCCCACCCGGTGGGCCCCCGGGACCCTTCCGGTGGTCCCGGTACAATACCGATGACCCCGAAACTTGTCCCGATGGCCGAAATAGGACTTCCTATATATAAATCTTTACCTCCGGACCATTCCGGAACTCCTCGTGACGTCCGGGATCTCATCCGGGACTCCGAACAACATTCGGTAACCACATACAAGCTTCCTTTATAACCCTAGCGTCACCGAACCTTAAGTGTGTAGACCCTACGGGTTCGGGAGACATGCAGACATGACCAAGACGTTCTCCGGTCAATAACCAACAGTGGGATCTGGATACCCATGTTGGCTCCCACATGTTCCACGATGATCTCATCGGATGAACCACGATGTCAAGGACTTAATCAATCCCGTATTCAATTCCCTTTGTCCATCGGTATGTTACTTGCCCGAGATTCGATCATCAGTATCCAATACCTTGTTCAATCTCGTTACCGGCAAGTCACTTTACTCGTTCCATAACACATCATCCCGTGATCAACTCCTTGGTCACATTGCGCATATGATGATGTCCTACTGAGTGGGCCCAGAGATACCTCTCCGTTTACACGGAGTGACAAATCCCAGTCTCGATCCGCATAAAACAATAGATACTTTCGGAGATACCTGTTGTGCACCTTTATAGTCACCCAGTTACGTTGTGACGTTTGATACACCCAAAGCATTCCTACGGTATCCAGGGGTTACACGATCTCATGGTCAAAGGAAGAGATACTTGACATTGGCAAAGCTCTAGCAAATGAACTACACGATCTTTTGTGCTAGTCTTAGGATTGGGTCTTGTCCATCACATCATTCTCCTAATGATGTGATCTCGTTATCAACGACATCCAATGTCCATAGCCAGGAAACCATGACTATCTGTTGATCACAACGAGCTAGTCAACTAGAGGCTCACTAGGGACATATTGTGGTCTATGTATTCACACGTGTATTACGATTTCCGGATAATACAGTTATAGCATGAATAAAAGACAATTATCATGAACAAGGAAATATAATAATAATACTTTTATTATTGCCTCTAGGGCATATTTCCAACAGTCTCCCACTTGCACTAGAGTCAATAATCTAGTTCACATCGCCATGTGATTAACACTCACAAGTCACATCGTCATGTGACTAATACCCAAGAGTTTACTAGAGTCAGTAGTCTAGTTCACATCACTATGTGATTAACACTCAATGAGTTTTATGTTTGATCATGTTGCTTGTGAGAGAGGTTTTAGTCAACGGGCCTGAACCTTTCAGATCCGTGTGTGCTTTACAAATCTCTATGTCATCTCCTAGATGTAGCTACCACGCTCTATTTGGAGCTATTCCAAATAACTGTTCCACTTGGAGCTATTCTAAATTGTTGCCCCATAATACGTATCCGGTATCTCTACTTAGAGCTATCCGGATAGGTGTCAAGCTTGCATCGTCGTAACCTTTACAACGAACTCTTTTACCACCTCCATAATCGAGAAAATTCCTTAGTCCACTAGTTACTAAGGATAACTTTGACCGCTGTCCTGTGAGCCATTCTTGGATCACTCTTGTACCCCTTGACTGACTCGTGGCAAGGCACACTTCAGGTGCGGTACACAGCATAGCATACTGAAGAGCCTACGTCTTAAGCATAGGGGACGACCTTCGTCCTTTCTCTCTATTCTGCCGTGGTCGAGCTTTAAGTCTTAACTTCGTACCTTACAACTCAGGCAAGAACTCCTTCTTTGACTGGTCCATCTTGAACACCTTCAAGATCATGTCAAGGTATGTGCTCATTTGAAAGTATTATTAAGCATTTTGATCTATCCTTATAGATCTTGATGCTCAATGTTCAAGTAGCTTAATCCAGGCTTTCCATTGAAAAACACTTTCAAAATAACCCTATATGCTTTCCAGAAATTCTACGTCATTTCTGATCAACAATATGTCAACAACATATACTCATCAGAAATTCTATAGTGCTCCCACTCACTTCTTTGGAAATACAAGTTTCTCATAAACTTTGTATACACCAAAATCTTTGATCATCATCAAAGCATACATTCCAACTCCGAGATGCTCACTCCAGTCCTTAGAAGGATTGCTGGAGCTTTGCATACCTTTTAGCATCCTTAGGATCGACAAAACTTTTCTGATTGTATTGCATACAACCTTTCCTTACGAAAACTAGTAAGGAAACTTGTCTTGACATCCATCTGCCAGATTTCATAAATGCAGCTAATGCTAACATGATTCCGACGGACTTAAGCATCGCTACAGATGAGAAAACCTCATCGTAGTCAACTCCTTGAACTTGTGAAAAACTTTTTGCCACAAGTCGAGCTTCATAGATGGTGACATTACCATCCACGTCCGTCTTCTTCTTAAAGATCCATTTATCTTAATGGCTTGCCGATCAACGGGCAAGTCCACCAATGTCCATGGATCCGTTATCGGATTTTATGGCCTCGAGCCATTTATCGGAATCCGGTCCCACCATCGCTTCTCCATAGCTCGTAGGTTCATTGTTGTCCAGCAACATGACTTTCAAGACAGGATCACCTTACCACTCCAAAGTAGTGCGTGTCCTTGTCGTCCTACGAGGTTCGGTAGTGACTTGATCCGAAGCTTCATGATCACTATCATAAGCTTCTACTTCAATTGGTGTAGAAGCCACAGGAACAACTTCCTGTGCCCTGCTACACGCTAGTTGAAGTGGTGGTTCAATAACCTCATCAAGTCTCCACCATCCTCCCACTCAATTCTTTCGAGAGAAACTTTTCCTCGAGAAAGGACCCGATTCTAGAAACAATCCATATTGCTTTCGGATCTGAATTAGGAGGTATACCCAACTGTTTTGGGTGTCCTATGAAGATGCATTTTATCCGCTTTGGGTTCGAGCTTATCAACCTGAAACTTTTTCATATAAGCGTCGCAGCCCCAAACCTTTAAGAAACGACAACTTAGGTTTCTCTAAACCATAATTCATACGGTGTCATCTCATCGGAATTACGTGGTGCCCTATTTAAAGTGAATGTGGTTGTCTCTAATGCCTAACCCATGAACAATAGTGGTAATTCGATAAGAGATATCATGGTACGCACCATATCCAATAGGGTGCAACTATGATGTTCGGACACACCATCATACTATGGTGTTCCAGGCGGTATTAATTGCGAAACAATTTCCACAATGTCTTAATTGTGTGCCAAAACTCGTAACTCAGATATTTATCTCTATGATCATATCATAGACATTTTATCCTCTTGTCACAATGATCTTCTACTTCACTCTGAAATTACTTGAACCATTCAATAATTCAGACTTGTGTTTCATCAAGTAAATATTCTCAACATCTACTCGAATCATCTGTGAAGTAAGATCATAACGATATTCACTGCATGCCTCAGCACTCATTGGATTGGACACATCAAAATGTGTTACTTACAACAAGTTGCTATCTTGTTCCATCTTACTGAAACCGAGGCTTTTCAGTCATCTTGCCCATGTGGTATGATTTGCATATCTCAAGTGATTCAAAATCAAGTGAGTTCAAACGGTCCATTTGCATGGAGTTTCTTCATGCATATATACCAATAGACATGGTTCGCATGTCTCAAACGTTTCAAAACGAGTGAGTCCAAAGATCCATCAACATGGAGCTTCTTCATGCGTTTTATACCATCATGACTTACATGGCAGTGCCACAAGTAAGTGGTACTATCATTACTATCTTATATCTTTTGGCATGAAAATGTGTATCACTACGATCGAGATTCAATAAACCATTTAGGTTTAATACTAATCTTGATGGTAGAGGGAGCGTGCGATGTTTGATCACATCAAACTTGGAAACACTTCCAACACATATCGTCAGCTCACTTTTAGCTAGTCTCCGTTTATTCCATAGCTTTTATTTCGAGTTACTAACACTTAGCAACCGAACCGGTATCTTATACCCTGGTGCTACTAGGAGTACTAGTAAAGTACACATTAACACAATGTATATCCAATATACTTCTATCGACTTTGCCAGCCTTCTCATCTACCAAGTATCTAGGGTAATTCTGCTCCAGTGGTTGTTCCCCTTATTACAGAAGCACTTAGTCTCGGGTTTGGGTTCAACCTTGGGTCTCTTCACTAGAGCAGCAGCTGAATTGCCGTTTCATGAAGTATCCTTTTGTTCCCTTGCCCTTCTTGAAACTAGTGGTTTCACCAACCATCAACAATTGATGCTCCTTCTTGATTTCTACTTTCGCGGTGTCAAACATCGCGAATACCTCAAGGATCATCATATCTATCCCTGATATGTCATAGTTCATCACGAAGCTCTTGCAGCTTGGTGGCAATGACTTTGGAGAAACATCACTATCTCATCTGGAAGATTAACTCCCACTTGATTCAAGTGAATGTTGCACTCAGACAATCTGAGCACAAGCTCAACGATTGAGCTTTTCTCCCTGAGTTTGCAGGCTAAGAAAATCGTCGGAGGTCTTATACCTCTTGACGTGGGCACGAGCCTGAAATCCCAATTTCAGCCCTCGAAACATCTCATATGTTCCGCGACGTTTCAAAAACGTCTTTAGTGCCTCAACTCTAAACCGTTTAACTGAACTATCATGTAGTTATCAAAACGTGTATGTCCGATGTTCGACACATCCACAAACGACGTTTGGGGTTCGGCACACTGAGCAGTGCATTAAGGACATAAGCTTTCTACTGTCTGCATAATTGCTACTTTCAACTTTCAACTATATTTTCTCTAGGAACATATCTAAACAGTGGAACTAAAGCGTGAGCTTACGACGTAATTTGCAAAAAGGTCTTTTGACTATGTTCAGGATAATTAAGTTCATCTTATGAACTCCCACTTAGATAGACATCCCTCTGGTCATCTAAGTGATCACATGATCCGAGTCAACTAGGCCGTGTCCGATCATCACGTGAGACGGACTAGTCATCATCGGTGAACATCTTCATGTTGATCGTATCTACTATACGACTCATGCTCGACCTTTCGGTCTCCGTGTTCCGAGGCCATGTCTGCACATGCTAGGCTCGTCAAGTTAACCCTAAGTGTTTTCGCTGTGTAAAACTGTCTTACACCCGTTGTATGTGAACGTAAGAATCCATCACACCCGATCATCACGTGGTGCTTAGAAGCGACGAACTGTAGCAACGGTGCACAGTTAGGGGAGAACACTTCTTGAAATTTTGTAAGGGATCATCTTATTTACTACCGTCGTCCTAAGTAAACAAGATGCATAAACATGATAAACATCACATGCAATCAAATAGTGACATGATATGGCCAATATCATTTTGCTCCTTTTGATCTTCATCTTCGGGGCTCCATGATCATCATCGTCACCGGCATGACACCATGATCTCCATCATCATGATCTCCATCATCGTGTCTTCATGAAGTTGTCACGCCAACGACTACTTCTACTTCTATGGCTAATGCGTTTAGCAATAAAGTAAAGTAAGTTACATGGCGTTCTTCAATGACACGCAGGTCATACAAAAAATAAAGACAACTCCTATGGCTCCTGCCGGTTGTCATACTCATCGACATGCAAGTCGTGAATCCTATTACAAGAACATGATCAATCTCATACATCACATATCATTCATCACATTCTTCTGGCCATATCACATCACAAAGCATACCCTGCAAAAACAAGTTAGACGTCCTCTAATTGTTGTTTGCATGTTTTACGTGGCTGCTATGGGTTTCTAGCAAGAATGTTTCTTACCTACGCAAGACCACAACGTGATATGCCAATTGCTATTTACCCTTCATAAGGACCCTTTTCATCGAATCCGTTCCGACTAAAGTGGGAGAGACTGGCACCCGCTAGCCACCTTATGCACCAAGTGCATGTCAATCGGTGGAACCTGTCTCACGTAAGAGTACGTGTAAGGTCGGTCCGGGCCGCTTCATCCCACAATACCGTCGAAACAAGATTGGACTAGTAACGGTAAGCATATTGAACAACATCAACGCCCACAACTACTTTGTGTTCTACTCGTGCAAAGAATCTACGCAATAGACCTAGCTCATGATGCCACTGTTGGGGAACGTAGCAGAAATTCAAAATTTTCCTACGCGTCACCAAGATCTATCTATGGAGAAACCAGCTACGAGTAGAAGGAGAGAGGAGAGTGCATCTACATACCCTTGTAGATCGCTAAGCGGAAGCGTTCAAGTGAACGGGGTTGATGGAGTCGTACTCGTCGTGATTCAGATCACCGATGATCAAGTGCCGAACGGACGGCACCTCCGCGTTCAACACACGTACAGCCCGGTGACGTCTCCCACGCCTTGATCCAGCAAGGGGAGAGGGAGAGGTTGAGGAAGACTCCATCCAGCAGCAGCACAACGGCGTGGTGGTGATGGAGGAGCGTGGCAAACCTGCAGGGCTTCGCCAAGCACCTACGGGAGAGGAGGAGGTGTCACGGGAGGGAGGGAGGCGCCAAAGGCTCAGGTGTGGATGCCCTCCCTCCCCTCCACTATATATAGGGGCAGGGGAGAGGGGGGAGGCGCAGCCTTGCCCCCTCCTCCAAGGAAGGGGTGCGGCTAAGGAGGGGGGAGGAGTCCATCCTCCCCAAGGCACCTCGGAGGTGCCTTCCCCCTTTAGGACTCTCCCCTTTTTCCTTTATCTTGGCGCATGGGCCTCTAGGGGCTGGTGCCCTTGGCCCATGTAGGCCAAGGCGCACCCCCTACAGCCCATGTGGCCCCCCGGGGCAGGTGGCCCCACCCGGTGGGCCCCCGGGACCCTTCCGGTGGTCCCGGTACAATACCGATGACCCCGAAACTTGTCCCGATGGCCGAAACAGGACTTCCTATATATAAATCTTTACCTCCGGACCATTCCGGAACTCCTCGTGACGTCCGGGATCTCATCCGGGACTCCGAACAACATTCGGTAACCACATACAAGCTTCCTTTATAACCCTAGCGTCATCGAACCTTAAGTGTGTAGACCCTACGGGTTCGGGAGACATGCAGACATGACCGAGACGTTCTCCGGTCAATAACCAACAGCGGGATCTGGATACCCATGTTGGCTCCCACATGTTCCACGATGATCTCATCGAATGAACCACGATGTCAAGGACTTAATCAATCCCGTATTCAATTCCCTTTGTCCATCGGTATGTTACTTGCCCGAGATTCGATCGTCAGTATCCAATACCTTGTTCAATCTCGTTACCGGCAAGTCACTTTACTCGTTCCATAACACATCATCCCGTGATCAACTCCTTGGTCACATTGCGCATATGATGATGTCCTACCGAGTGGGCCCAGAGATACCTCTCCGTTTACACGGAGTGACAAATCCCAGTCTCGATCCGCATAAAACAATAGATACTTTCGGAGATACCTGTTATGCACCTTTATAGTCACCCAGTTACGTTGTGACGTTTGATACACCCAAAGCATTCCTACGGTATCCAGGGGTTACACGATCTCATGGTCAAAGGAAGAGATACTTGACATTGGCAAAGCTCTAGCAAATGAACTACACGATCTTTTGTGCTAGTCTTAGGATTGGGTCTTGTCCATCACATCATTCTCCTAATGATGTGATCCCGTTATCAACGACATCCAATGTCCATAGCCAGGAAACCATGACTATCTGTTGATCACAACGAGCTAGTCAACTAGAGGCTCACTAGGGACATATTGTGGTCTATGTATTCACACGTGTATTACGATTTCCGGATAATACAGTTATAGCATGAATAAAAGACAATTATCATGAACAAGGAAATATAATAATAATACTTTTATTATTGCCTCTAGGGCATATTTCCAACAACCTTATCCCTACTGCCCCACTGGATCTTCAGAAGACTCGGACAACGAGACGGACAACCACGCCCCGACGCTGCACAACACTCCCCTCAGTTGTACGACACCGCAACGTTACTATCGAGTGCCGAGGGTGATACCTTGTTAGCACTTCTGATGCTAACTTTGTGGAGTAGTTACGCGGTCGTGGTCATCGAGGGCGATTCCTCTTCCACTTCCGATATGACGCTGTCGGGCAACACCTCAAGTGTGAACCTCGAGGGTGATTTCCTCTTATGTTCACCTTGATGTTTACATCAGGTCGGAATCCAACGAGGGTGATGCCTCGGGTTCCTTCTTGATATGGTAGCCACACGGATTGCCTTTACATTACTATTGTTACTAATTAAAGTGGATAAAGACGGGTCGGCCCGGAGGGGTACCTGTGCGAGCATGTGATGGAGTGATGTGGAGTCGGGTTGACCTGGAAGATGCCCGCGAGATAACTACGTGGCATGGTCGGGCAATCTTAGCCCTTGCCGCAAGTCCTCGTGACGGGGCGACGGGGTCACATCGATCGTGAGTCTCTGCTCGTTACCGCGTGCTCCTAATCCACTATGATTTGGATATTTGATCCGAGGGGCCTCTGGCTTGATAGCACTAACCATCACGTGGGCATAATATGGGCGTTCTTTGTTGTATACATCAGCCGAAGCTTAATAGACGTCATGCGACTGAGCGGCGTGCGCCGGGTTGGACTGCGTAAGGACCTGCCTTTTTAAGGAGGTAGCTAGGTCTACTCACCGGCCGCGTACGCAACATGCATGAGTGCAAAGGGCGATGGGCCCGAGACCCCTGCGTGCTTAGGATGTAGACTGACGTGCTGACCTCTCTATTAAGCCTAGGTTGGGTTGAAGCGAATCGCTTGGCCGAGGTCGGGCATGACCCAGTAAAGTGTGTTCGGCCGGAGTTAAGCGAGCGTGGTGGGTAAGTTGGTGCACCCCCGCAGGGAAGAGAACATCTATCGATAGCCTGTCCTACGGTAACGGACACTCGGAGTTGTATCCCTATCGATACAACTAGAACTAGATGCTGAGGCATGAAATGGATATGTGGCTCCGGGAGTCAAAAAAGGATCCCGGAGCGTTGATACAACAATATAAATATGACTTATGTTTTACTACTCTACTCCCTCCTGTTGCTGCAAGACGGTGGGCTCCAGAAGATGCTAGTCTTCGATAGGCTAGGTCTTCCCCCCTATTCTGGCATTCTGCAGTTTAGTCCACAGGTACTACCCATTTCATTGATATCGGTGCATATGTAGTGTAGATCCTTGCTTGCAAGTACTTTGGATCAGTACTCACGATTGCTTTGCTCCCCTATTCCACCTCTTTCCATTCTTCTCGGATGCTGCAACCAGATGGTGGAGCCCAGGATCCAGACGCTACCGCCGACTACTACTACTACCCCGAGGGTGCCTACTACTAGGTGATGGACGCCGACGACCAGGAGTAGTTAGGAGGCTCCCAAGCAGGAGGCCTTGCCTTTTTGATCGTTGAAACTTTTGTTCTAGCCTTCTTAAGGCAAACTTGTTTAACTTATGTCTGTACTCAGATATTGTTGCTTCCGCTGACTCTTGTGTATTCAAGCCCTCGAGGCCCCTGGCTTGTAATATAAAGCTTTTATTAATTTTAATTTGTGTCTAGAGTTGTGTTGTGATATCTTCCCGTGAGTCCCTGATCTTGATCATACACAATTGCGTGTATGATTAGTGTACGATTGAATCGGGGGCGTCACAAGTTGGTATTAGAGCCGACTACCTATAGGTAGCCCCCTTTCCAACTCCTTGGCCGAAGTTGAGTCTAGTCACTACAAAACTTTTACTAAGATGGTTGTGTGTCTTACGGGCCCATGTTGCCATTGGGTGGTGTTAGGATCTTTTACTCCTCGTCTATACTCTGGGATTCTGATCTCTCTTCTATTCAGGTTAAATGGTTTTGCTAACTCTAACTCTAGGTTCTCATAAATACTTTCTCCCGGAGAGCCCCTTCATTTCAGATGATGACCTGCTTCACCAGAAGATTCTGAAGATACCCTTCAGTATTTCCCAAGACTTTTGTGCTCATTGCTTTTCAGTTCCCTACCTCCGATATTTCCTTAAGGATAACTTCATACACTTGTCATTCATACAATCATTCCCAGTTGCTCTTGTTATTACAAGGTACATCGAATTATTCTCCGACTTTTAAGAATCCCCTGTGTCACTGCCTTGCAGTTCTTTGCCACATGAATACCCCTACGGATAATTACTCGCGCTTGTTGAGTATCCGTTCATCCCTAGTTGTTCATACGTTTCATAAAAGTCTCCAAAATACCATTCGATCTTCCGAAAATCCTCAGCAGCCTATTGCTCCTAAAATTCTTGCTTGCTTGCATTATGGTTAATCCCATAAGTCTAGTAATCTTATTGGCATCCTTTGTCACTATCATTTTGAGTCTGTTGATTCAATATGTTCCGGATGCTCGCAATCCTCAGTCGAATCCTAGAATTCATCCTTTTGGCTCAGGTGTCACACCGGAAATGAACTAGTTCTCGGCAACTCAAATTTCGATTGATTGTCGATCTATGTCTATTCAACTTGTCCATCCTTGATCAGTGCATTTGCTTCTGATCCCCTGATTTGGAAATCATAATTCCTTTTCAATTAAGCTTTGAATTAGTCAGTTGTTTCTATAATTTGAACTCCTTGCATTCTTTGTTCTTCTGGTTGGGTACCGATGCTCACATCAGACCCCTTGTGACCACCAGATCCTTTGTTGGATTTTATCCGACAATGTCCTTCATAATTAATAACCTTGTGAGCCTTTTCCTCGTATACATAATGCCTTTGGTAATTTGTATTATCTGATTTGGCCAACCATGCTCTACTATCGAGCATGTGTTGTGTACTCTGAAGTTTGTGGCATATGTTCCTAACATGCCCCGATGAGTTGAGCCAATGCCTTACCTATACTGTGTGAGCCCGAAAGATTTCACGGGTCATACTCATCTGGTTTTTTACCTGGTAAAACTTCCAACACTAATGTCATTTTTGAAATGAGAAGTGAATGTAAGCTTGTGCTTTGGAGAAGTGGGAGTCGACCTTGAACTTTGTGTTCATGCCCATGGACCCGACGTGGAACTTATCATGGAATCTTCTTGTGATAATAATAATCACCTTGTTGTAAGTTCATTTGATAACTATGTTTGGTCCTTTGCAACCGTGGTTCTGACCATGATTGTTCCCCTTTGATTCCATATCTCGGACAAGTTAAAGCACTTGTCTTCTACAGATCAATACATCTTCGCAACCTCTATTTTGATCTTACTTCGAGTATTATCCTCCGGTATCTCGAGAATAACAAAGAACTGCATTGGTTCCTATGAGTCTTCATCTGGTATTGCTTCTCACCGGTTTCAGATTCCTCGGGTTCTCCTCCTCCTCCTCCTCCTCCTGCTGCTGCTGATGCTTCTTCTTCTTCTTCTTCTTCTTATAGCTAGTCTTCTTCTTCTTCTAACTTTTAAATTTCCTAATTTGCAGATTTGCATGAGATGAGGAAGCTAGCATTGATGGAAACTTGTTGCAAACTTTTACTTGTGCTTGTGCTTCCTTGTTATTTGTGGAAACTTGTTGGATATGTTGTTGGTTGTAAACTTGTTGGATATCTCTTGTTGCAAACTTATTGTATATATAGAAATGTTGGAAACTTGTATATATCTATTGTTGGAAACTTATTGTTGAAACTATTTTGAAATGTATATATATCTGTGTGTGTGTGAAATTCTGTCAAAATTGAATGAATTTAAGAAAAATAAGAAAAAACAGGGGCTATATAGACACTTTGCCGTCTGCTGGCGGATGGCAAAGCTGCCACGTGGCAGCTACCTATGCAACCTGGCAATTAGGAGTTGGCTTCTTTGGCAGATTTTCTGTCAGCCAGCAGACGACAAAGGCCTTTGCATCTTTGTTGTCCGCTGGCTGACGGCAAAGCACGCCGTTAACCACTTAACATACCTAAACTACCACGTGTGCCGTATGAGCTCTTTGCCCTTGCCGCAAGTCCTCGAGATGGGGCGACAGGGTCACATCGATCGTGAGTCTCTGCTCGTTACCGTGCGCTCCTAATCCACTACGATTTGGATATTTGATTCGAGGGGCCTCTGGCTTGATAGCACTAACCATCACATGGGCATAGTATGGGCGTTCTGCATCGTATGCGTCAGCCGAAGCTTAATAGACGTCATGCGACTGAGCGGCGCGCGCCGGGTTGGACTGCGTAAGCACCTGCCTTTTTAAGGAGGTAGCTAAGTCTGCTCACCGGCCATCGTAGGCAACGTGCAAGAGTGCAAAGGGTGATGGGCCCGAGACACCTGCGCTCTTAGGATGTAGACCGACGTGCTGACCTCTCTATTAAGCCTAGGTTGGGTTGCGGTGTACCGTTTGGCCGAGGCCGGGCATGACCCAGTAAAGTGTGTCTGCTGGAGTTAAGCGGGCGTGGTGGGTAAGTTGGTGCACCCCCGCAGGGAAGAGAACATCTGTCGATAGCATGTCCTACAGTAACGGACACTCGGAGTTGTATCCTGATCGATACAACTAGAACTTGATGCTGAGGCATGAAATGGATATGTGGCTCCGGGAGTCAAAAAAGGATCCCGAAGCGTTGATACAACAACATAAATATGACTTATGTTTTACTACTCTACTCCCTCCTGTTGCTTCAAGATGATGGGTTCCAGAAGATGCTAGTCTTTGATAGGCTAGGCCTTCCCCCCTATTATGGCATTCTGCTGTTCGGTCCACAGATACTACTCATTTCATTGATACTGATGCATATGTAGTGTAGATCCTTGCTTGCGAGTACTTTGGATGAGTACTCACAGTTGCTTTGCTCCCCTTTTCCACCTCTTTCCATTCTTCTCGGATGCTGCAACCAGATGGTGGAGCCCAGGATCCAGACGCCACCGCCGACGACTACTACTACCCCGATGGTGCCTACTACTACCTGACGGACGCCGACGACCAGGAGTAGTTAGGAGGCTCCCAAGCAGGAGGCCTTGCCTTTTCGATCGTTGAAACTTTTGTTCTAGCCTTCTTAAGGCAAACTTGTTTAACTTATGTCTGTACTCAGATATTGTTGCTTCCGCCAACTCTTGTGTATTTGAGCTTATGTATTCGAGCCCTCGAGGCCCCTGGCTTGTAATATAATGCTTTTATTAATTTTAATTTGTGTCTAGAGTTGTGTTGTGATATCTTCACGTGAGTCCCTGATCTTGATCGTACACAATTGTGTGTATGATTAGTGTACAATTGAATCGAGGGCGTCACACTAAGGGCGTTAAACGATAGCGCTTGTTGGGAGGCAAGCCAATTTTATTTTTGTTCCTGTTTAGTAATAAATAATTCATCTAGCATCTGGTTAGATGTGGTTTTATGTTTTAGTTAGTGTTTGTTCCAAGTTAAACCTTTAGGATAGCTTACGGTGGTAGTCGTATTGATCCTGCTGAAAAACAGAAACTTTTGCGCCCAGTAAATAATTTCCAGAATTTTATTGAAACGTGATTTTAATCTGATTCTTTTTGCTCTGGATTGATACACAAATTGCCTTGGTCATCCTAATTTTTTAGAATTTTTGGAGTTACATAAGTATTCAAGAGTTACAGATTGCTACAGACTGTTCTGTTTTTGTTAGATTCTATTTTCTATGTGTTGTTTGCTTATTTTGATGAATCTATGGGTAGTATCAGGGGGTATGAACCATGAAAAAGTTGGAATATAGTAGATATTACACCAAAATAAATAAAGAATGAGTTTGCAACAGTAACTTAAAGTGGTGATTTATTTTCTTATACTAACGGAGCTCATGAGATTTTCTGTTGAGTTTTGTGTTGTGAAGTTTTCAAGTTTTGGGTAAGGATTTGATGGACTATGGAATAAGCAGTGACAAGAGCCTAAGCTTGGGGATGCCCCGGAAGGCATCCCTTCTTTCGTCTTCGTCTATCGGTAACTTTACTTGAGGCTATATTTTTATTCACCACATCATATGTGTTTTTCTTGGAGCGTCTTGTATGATTTGAGTTGCTTTTAAGTTTGGCACAATCATCCTTGCTGTACACACCTTTTGGAAGAGACACGCATGAATCATGATTTATTAGAATACTCTATGTGCTTCACTTATATCTTTTGAGCTAGGCAATATTGCTCTAGTGCTTCACTTATATCTTTTTAGAGCATGGTGGCGGCTTTATTTTATAAAACATTATGAACTCTCATGCTTCACTTATATAAATTTGAGAGTCTTTTAGAACAGCATGGTAATTTACTTTGGTTATAAATTTAGTCCTAATATGATAGGCATCCAAGAGGAATATAATAAAAATTTCATATAAAGTGCATCGAATACTATGAGAAGTTTGATTCTTTATGATTGTTTTGAGATATGAAGATGGTGGTATTAGAGTCATGCTAGTGGATTAAATGTGAATTTGAGAAATACTTGTGTTGAGGTTTGTGAGTCCCGTAGCATGCACGTATGGTGAACCGTTATGTAACGAAGTTGGAGCATGAAGTATTTGTTGATTGTCTTTCTTATGAGTGGCGGTCGGGGACGAGCGATGGTCTCTTACTACCAATCTATCCCCCTAGGAGCATGCGCGTAGTACTTCGCTTCGATGTTTAATAGATTTTTGCAATAAGTATGTGAGTTCTTTATGTCTAATGTTGAGTCCATGGATTATACGCACCCTCACCCTTCCACCATTGCTTGCCTCTCTTGTGCCGCGCAACTTTCGTCGGTACCGTACACCCACCATATACCTTCCTCAAAACAGCCACCATACCTACCTATTATGGCATTTCCATAGCCATTACGAGATATATTGCCATGAAACTTTCCACCGTTCCGTTTATTATGGCACGCTTCATCATTGTCATATTGCTTTACATGACCATGTAGTTGACATTGTATTTGTGGCAAAGCCACCTTTCATAATTCTTTCATACATGTCACTCTTGATTCATTGCACATCCCGGTACACCGCCGGAGGCATTCACATAGAGTCATATTTTGTTATAAGCATCGAGTTGTATTTTTTCGAGTTGTAAGTAAATAGAAGTGTGATGATCATCATTATTAGAGCATTATCCCATGTGAGGAAATAAAATAAATAAAAGACGCCATAAAAAAAAGAAGAGAAGGCCCAAAAAACAAAAAAGAGAGAGACAAAGAGAGAAGGGGCAATGTTACTATCCTTTTTCCACACTTGTGCTTCAAAGTAGCACTGTGATCTTCATGATAGAGAGTCTCTTATTTTGTCACTTTCATATACTAGTGGGAATTTTTCATTATAGAACTTGCTTGTATATTCCAAAGATGGGCTTCCTCAAATGCCCTATGTCTTCATGAGCAAGCAAGTTGGATGCATACCTACTTAGTTTCTTTTTGAGCTTTCATAAACTTATAGCTCTAGTGCATCCGTTGCATGGCAATCCCTACCCACTCACATTGATATCTATTGATGGGCATCTTCATAGCCTATTGATATGCCTAGTTGATGTGAGACTATCTCCCTCTTTTGTCTTCTCCACAACCACCATATTCTCTTCCACCATAGTGATATGTCCATGGCTCACGCTCATGTATTGCGTGAAAGTTGAAAAGGTTTGAGAACATCAAAGTATGAAACAATTGCTTGGCTTGTCACGGGGTTGTGCATGATTTGAGTATTTTGTAGGATGAAGATGGAGCATAGCCATACTATATGATTTTGTAGGGATAAACTTTCTTTGGCCATGTTATTTTGAGAAGACATAACTGCCTTGTTAGTATGCTTGAAGTTATTATTGTTTTTATGTCAATATTAAACTTTTGTTTTGAATCTTTTGGATCTGAACATTCATGCCACAATAAAGAGAATTACATGGATAAATATGTTAGGTAGCATTCCACGTCAAAAATTCTGTTTTTATCATTTACCTACTCGAGGACGAGCAGGAATTAAGCTTGGGGATGCTTGATACGTCTCCAACATATCTATAATTTTTTATTGTTCCATGCTATTATATTATTTGTTTTCGATGTTTTATATACATTTATATGCTATCTTACATTATTTTTGGGACTAACCTATTAACCAAGAGCCCAGTGCCAGTTTCTGTTTTTTGCCTGTTTTAGAGTTTCACAGGAAAGGAATACCAAACGAAATAAAACTTTCGCAATGATCTTTCTTGGACCAGAAGCAAACCTGTAGACTTGGAGATGAAGTCAGAGAAGCAACAAGGCGGCCACGAGGGTGCAGGGCACGCCCAGGGGGTAGGGCGCGCTCTCCTACCTCGTGGGCCCCTCAGAGCTCTCCTGACCTGATTGTTTCACCCATATATACTCTTATACCCCAAAACCATTGGGGGGAGCCACGAAAAAACTTTTCCACCGCCGCAACCTTCTCTACCCGTGAGATCCCATCTATGGGCCTTTTCCGGCGTCCTGCCGGAGGGAGATTCGATCATGGAGGGCTTCTACATCAATACCCATCGCCCTTCTGATGAAGCGTGAGTAGTTTACCACAGACCTACGAGTCCATAGCTAGTAGCTAGATGGCTTCTTCTCTCTCTTTGATTCTCAATACCATGTTCTCCTTGATGTTCGTGGAGATCTATTCGATGTAATATTCTTTTGCGGTGTATTTTCCAAGATCCGATGAACTATGGATTTATGATCAGATTATTTATGAATATTATTTGAGTCTTCTCTGAATTCTTATATGCATGATTTGATATCTTTGCAAGTATCTTCGAATTATCGGTTTAGTTTGGCCTACTAGATTGTTTTTTCTTGCAATGGGAGAAGTGCTTAGCTTTGGGTTCAATCTTGCGGTGTCCTTTACCAATGACAGTAGGGGCAGCAAGGCACGTATTGTATTGTTGCCATCGAGGATAAAAAGATGGGGTTTTCATCATATTGCTTGAATTAATTCCTCTACATCATGTCATCTTACTTAATGCGTTACTCTGTTCTTCATGAACTTAATACTCTAGATGCAGGCAGGAGTCAGTCGATGTGTGGAGTAATAGTAGTAGATGCAGAATCGTTTCGGTCTATTTGACACGGACGTGATGCCTATGTTCATGATCATTGCCTTAGATATCATCATAATTATGCGCTCTTCTATCAATTGCTTGGCAGTAATTTTTTCACCCACCGTATTATTTTCTATCTTGAGAGAAGCAACTAGTGAAACCTCTATGGCCACCGTGTCTCTTTTCCATCATATTAAGTCTCCTTTCCATCTTATTAGTTTCCGATCTATTATTTTGCAATCTTTTACTTTCCGATCTATAAACCAAAAATATTTACTTTATCGTTTATCTATCTCTATCAGATCTCACTTTTCCAAGTAACTGTGAAGGGATTGACAACCCCTTTATCGCGTTGGGTGCAAGTTTGTTGATTGTTTGTGTAGGTATTTGGTGACATGTGTGTTGTCTCCTACTGGATTGATACCTTGGTTCTCAAACTGAGGGAAATACTTACTCTACTTTGCTGCATCACCCTTTCCTCCTCAAGGGAAAACCAACGCAAGCTCAAGAGGTAGCACAACTCAATGGTCCAGCTAAGTGGATAGCTGCCACACCGCGCGCAACAACAAGTGAGATGGCTGACCGCTGCTACAAGTCCAGCCGAGCTGGGCTAGAGACACGGTCACCTAGTAGATTCAAACACCATGAATTAATGATGTATCAAAATTTTGGAATTGTAAAGGCAAGCATATCATAGCATTATAACATTACCGTGGAGCGCTTTTGATAGGCTACCCATGGGGATGCTATCATAAGCTAGCCACCTCTCATCCTTGCCACAGTAATACCAACGCAGTGGCAGAATATGTTTGTTCTGGACGACGGTGATTAGCACGACACGCTGCTCAAACTCCGCCTTCAACAAGTTCACAACCGTCAGCTTCTTGACCGCCAGCTCATAACCACCATCAAGCTTTGCTTTGAATGTTGTCCCGACAGTACCCCTGCCTAGAACTCCACTCGGTGCCCGACACAGGTATTCCAGCTCAAAAATTTGGTTTGTCACTTCCGGCCTGACGACAAAAGTTCCTAAGTTTCGGCTACCGTTACTGCTTACCAGCGATGGTGTTTCGGCTGGAGCTTGCTTATTTTTCCTTACCGAAGAAAACAGAGCTAGTCTTTCGGTTGGAGCCTTTCTAAGTTTGCAAAGACGTTCTCCAACTTCGAACATCTCAGGGCGTTTGTCATGTTGCATCCTCAAGCATTTACCTGCCAACTTAGCAATCTCTTCGATAGTCTTCATGTCGCTCGATGTTGCAATTTTAGGATCAAACATCTCCCTCAACCTCCTAAACCCTTTTGAAAGAGATTGAATAAAACTTTCAACCAAGCTAATCTCCCCATCCTCTGTTCTTGATTTTTTTTCTAGTGATCAGTTCCAGGAGTACAACTCCAAAACTATAAACATCACTCTTCGCTGTGAGGCGACCATTCTGAGCAAACAGAGGGTCCATGTAGCCTATACTTCCTATCACATTTAGAGTGTATATAGTATTTTCAGTGTTCGCTAGTCTTGATATTTCAAAGTTTGATATTTTTGCTCTGAGTTCATAATCCTTACATATATTAGCAGGCTTGATGTCACCATGAATGACCTGAGTATACAGTTGTGAATGCATATAGCCCAACGCTTTTGCACATTCAATGGCAATTCTTAGCCGTGTATCCAAAGCGATAGGAGTACTATCCTGGTGAAGGATGTTACTAAGGTTTCCTTTAGGAATATATTCCGTGATCACCATCAGGGCATTTTCATTTAGAAAGTAGCCAACTAATCTGAGTACATTCTTGTGATTGATCTCACGGTGGACGATCAACTCTTTGGCGAAATTTTCTTTTACATTACAGATAAATCTCTTGACTGCAATCATACTTTTGTCCTCCAGGACCCCTTCATAAACTTCACCAAAGGCACCTTTACCGATTACAGATTTATAGTTGTTGGTAAATCTTCTTATCTCATGTTCTGTAAAACATTTCACATTATGATTGCTCCGTGCAATCCATTTCAACCTATTCTCTTCTTGGATAAGTTGTGTTACCATATTTTCTGGATGATCCATCTTTGGAAGTAGCAGGGAACTTATTCAATGTTGGAAGAACATTTGACCTACAAATCAGTTTCGGTAGTGCTAAAAGTCAAATGAACCGGAAGGATTTCAGATGCTCATTGGGCATTGGGCGACATGTATAGATGTGTTTATACTCTATTAGAGTTCATTTAGAAAAAAATATCTCCTCTAGCTGCCAAATATAACCAATCTAGGAGAGAGTATAACCAATATTTATTTTTCATTCTGGTGTGGATTTTGAATAACAGCTTCATCGTGCGATATGTGTAATTCTGCAAAATTGCTTCCTTGCAGGGAAAATGGAGCAACGTTTAGAACACGAATAAAACAAGTTGGAAATGACTAAACAAAGAAGTAAAGATTTAAGACCCGGAGTGCTAATATTCCAAGAGAAGTCTAATAAATAGGGGGGGTAAAAACACGAATATTGACAAGTTGACCAAACACACCACTTAAGAATAGACGCCGTAACATAACACAATCAATGGAGCCTTCTTTTGTTAATGGTCGCACAGAACGCCATGGAATGGATCTACAAGGGCAGATAGCATATACAGTACTACTCCCTCCGTCCCATAATATATGACGTTTTTGCAAGTTAAAACAGCTTGCAAAAACGTCTTATATTATTGGACGGAGTAGTAGCTAATAGAGCACATTACACCATTCCATGAGCTGCCATCATCGATGGTCAACTCACAGAACATGAACGTGGTGGCCTTGTCGTTGGCTGTTGGGATCCCTAATGACAACTGCCACCGAATTAAATAAAAATGATCATGCCAAGTAAGGGCATCTCTAACAAGCCGGTACTAACACCATTTCAAAGATAATTGAAATGTGACAATTTTACACAAAGTAACTTCTCTAACAATGATGTTACTAGAGCCGCCAACACTATTTACTTGTGGTATGTGTGCTCGGTTTGTGACGATATCTATATGGACTTAAGCTTCTTGACCTGTATATGTGTTTACTATGATATATACATGAAAACTGAAAACTACGCATTTGTATCATCTAGCAACACAAGCTGAACACATACACAAAGTGAATATGTGTCAGAATAATCATGCAATCTCGAAATAAAAGCAATATGTTGATTTTGAGAGTGAATCTCCACGGTTCAGGCTGTTGCATAACCACATAGCACCACTACTGCTAGATGTTTCAACGGGACAACATGCATGTACTGCTACTGAAGCTTCTAACTAAACTTTCGTATTGTATATGAGTAATCAAAGTTGCCTCAGGAGGAAACTCCCTTGTAGCGTGTTCAAGACACTCCATTGCAGTCAACAGAAGGTAGAGGTGGCGCTAACTGTGCCACAGGTCACCTGTGGCAGAGGAGGTGGCGTCCGTCTCCCCAGCGATGCTTTTTCGGTGCCCATTTCGTCCTCCTCCGAGCTGCGAGCCATGGATAGTTCTGGCGAAGGATGCCGTAGAGCGGGGAGAGACCAACCCTGGCGGTAGGATCATGAATGAGAGGAGGCGACGATGAGAAAAGGCGGAGGCAGCAGAGGGAGGAAGCAACATGAAGGAACTGCAGGGAGGAGTTGGGGGAATTTTTCGGATGGTGCCACAAAACCTCTGCTCCGCCTCGATAATATATGGTGTATTATTATTTTGGAAAAAATATGTTCACTAAGTTTACAGAAGAATCAATTTCTAAATACCAAGTTATAGCCCCCACAAAATATATTTTCGTATTTATTATTTGGCGTTGTATGCATTGATATTTATTTTATAGAATTGGTCAACTGTAGACATCCTTGACTTTTGAAATATTATAATACATCTTATAGTTTGAATTGGTGGGCGGCCACGCGTATGAGGTCACCATGTGCTACATGTTAGGCTCCTAGGTTTTCTTAAGTTTCTAGTTAAACAAACGAAATATCGTCTGTTTGATGTAAATTATGTTCAAACTTTAGTGCATTCCATCATGTTCGATGAAAATTTTCCAGATTGTTGAAATTTGTTTTCAAATGGATGCCGGCGCAGTTGAATGTCCGGCTCCCCCTTAGACTGGTCTGGACCAATGCACGAACATAGATTATGTCCGAAGTGGGATCAGTGTTGGAAATGCCCCACACAAGTCCACCAACAGTCGTTTTGAGGTCAGCATTGGAAAATGCCCTAAACACGCTTCACTAGGTTGTACTATGCCCGGCCAAAAGACCACGTTAGTCTTATACTAGATCGGGATCGCGCCTTGACGCGAGGGTACAGGTCCAAAAACATGTGATGCCAAGTTAGTAGGTCATATCCAACCCAGTACCAAAGCCATTGGAGCACACCGAGTTGATTCAATCATATCCAGCCCAATAAATCAGATCATGGAGGTCCAAAGGATGAAGATTCATTACATTTCATCGATGCATTTCATACAATATGTAGCATAATGCACCAAAAGTTTCAAGGTTTAAAACAACACCGTAATAATAATTTCTCTTGAAAGAAAAAATCGTTGGCAACCTTCTGAGAATTACTTCTAATATATACAAAGATGCCTTAGCACTGACATGTAATTACAGAAGATATTTTTTTTGCAGTTTCTTAAATAATTTCAATCAACAAAATGAAAGTTTCAAGAAAAAGATAAGACATAGAACTGGGCTTTGGAATAGTCTAAAGGAGAAACATGTAAGAAGAACATATCTACTGTCCAGACCGACATATGCTATTTTTTTTCTCTTTTCAAACATATGTGATCTTCTATGCACCATAATCTCCAACAGATATTTTGATATATATAAACATGTTTTGCTTCAATAAATAGATTAAGTAGCCCACTTGGAAATTCATACATGCAACTTATGATCTGCATGGCAACACAAAAAAACACCAAGCAGATAGAGTAAAATCAAATGTTCTTGGAAACAAACATACTGAAAGAACCAAAGAGAAAAATCAAATATTTCTAGCCCACGAATTCAGTTATCTAATCTAAGATATATTGCACTGAACTAAATATATGTTTGTAGCTACATAGTTCTAAAACGAATGGTTATCATGACTATCTTCTAAAACAAATGGTAGTGCTTCGTTTTCTATTCTCAGTTGTCGCAGGTTAAAACAAATATAGAGATCCACCCACCACTACCTCCAATAAATTATCTTAGTTATCTCGGGTGAAAACAAACATAGAGATTGGTAATGCGCCTTGGCACTAGGGTGCCAGTCCCAAAACTGTGTTTATGCAGGTAATGCTCAAGTTAGTAGTAATCTAGGTTTAACGTACTTACTCAAACAGGATTTCACAAAATAAAAATAAGAAGAAACTTTCACATGTGATGTGATAGAAGCAAGACAATATGGAGTTTTATGTACACATCATTATTGAAGATCAAGAAATCTTATCATTTCATTAGAAATGATAGCTATTTTTTATCCATATGGTACATGCAGTTAGAGCTATAAATAAGAACATAGGTCCATGCTCAGTATCTTTCACACTCAAGGTAATCTTCATAATGCCAATACCAAATTTCAATTTTGTGGCAATAATAGTTGGAAAAATTCACAGAATTATCTGCTAAGAGCATAGAGCCTAACTACATGCAGACCTAATGCCAATTTCTTGAATCAACATATCACTAAACATTTGTGTCAGCTAACATCACAGCATGACCACACCAAGCCATAGTGGTAGTGGATTAACTTATTTACATTGATTTTATATGGTATAGCAGTAAACTATATTAGATAGTTTGATGGATAGATAGCTCCATTAAGTTGTCATCTAAATTGCTTGCAAGGCTTGCAGCAACCAACTTGCTTTAACCTGGTGATGCAAATAGTGATATAAAAGAAATGACGACACCATATAGTAGCTATGCACCCAGAATAATAATGGTTCAGTAAAAACATCAAGATACATCACATCCCTTCGCACATATCACAATGGTTGTGCCAAGGGTTATCAAAAGATAGCAGGTCATACCAATCTATGGCATACGCTGCATGTTTAAAAGGTATAACAAAACACAATAGAAGTGCAAACAATAGCAATTCAGTATACTGGACTAAGTAGTGGCTTAGCCCTAGAGAATGTAAAATGCATTAGACATATAATAAAGGGGCATTAATATTCATTTATAGTAGTTTGTGACACATGATAACGGGCAGTAGATTGCACACATAGTTTGCTTGCACATTTCACACCAACTGAGCACAAATCAGGCATAATGTGCACAAGAATAACAGAGAAGCCAGTGAGGGAGAAGGGATGGCTCACCAATGCACCCCCGCAGATCCAGGCTCCAACACTTTGAGTCCCTTTTGGATTTTCATAGAAACCCATACAGATTTCCAACACTGCAGATATATCTGTAAGTCAAATGGAATGTGTTTTGTTAAAAACCCAATTAATGGCCTGACTTTGATAAAGCCACAAGATGCTACATGGTTAAAGGATACGATGTGAGGGCGAGCGCAGGCGACGGTGCCGTGGGGAGCAGCTAGGTGGCGACGCGTGAGTGCGGGAGTGAGGAGGCTAGGGTTATCTCCATGGGAGCCGCCCTCTTTTATACCCCTGTGCGCGAACTTATGATACCAAATGTACCAAGGATTTAACATGAGCAAACAGGGTACCGCCTCAATTTAGCGATTTCCAATTCCCTAGATTAACATGAGCACTGATTTTAGGGTCAATTTTACTTGGAGTGTAAAATTTTACCCCGCAACCTATAAACTTGTTGTAAAATACCACGAAAACAATTTGCAATAATCACATGCAAGGCTATGTTTGCTAAAGGCGAGACAATGTTTGCCAAATTGAGCATTTAAACCCCCACTGACTTCCATGGCCTACATGATACGCAAATGGGATAGGTATCTATTCATAAACTAAAATAAACGAATTCCTTACCTACTGCATTTTGTGAACCAAAATAAGTGGGATCATATCTAGAATATCATTCTCATGTTTGCCTTGGACAGAGGTTAATCGACGTGGTGTACGAAACTCAGTTATAATTTAAAAGATTCATATTGTGGAATGTTGAATGACTTATACACAAGTTAACCGACGCAGTGTACTAAACCTCAGTTATAATTTAAAATATTCATATTGTGGACTATCGAAGCATCCTACCACTTATTTTGCTAGAAGAATATACAATACAGTCTAGATTTTAAGACATGACCAACAAATGCACAAGGTAAGTATGTACCTAGCAGGCATTGACATGAATATTACATAGTAGCACAAATAAGCACAACATACACTACTGCAGGATGTTGCTAACGCGACACTATGATCAGAGACACTTCGACGAAACTGTGTGCGATGCAATAATCGCAAACTTGTAAAAAAACCGTCAAAAAAGGTGCAAAACGTTTGCAATGACGAGTACATCAAACACGATTCAGATTTTGGTTGCGTGTGCGATGCAGGGCATACGGTTTAGTTCAATGAACTATTTGCGATGAGGAAGAAGAACGGAAATGGGCAGCCAGATGAAGGTGTGTGCAATATATGACATACAGTTCAACTCAGATTAACCGTTTGTGATGAGACGGAACAACAGAAATGGGCAGCTAGATAAAGGTGTGTGCGATTGAGGGCATACGCTTCAGAAGGATTAACTATTTGTGATTAGGCAACAGAACAGTAACAGCCAGCCAGCTCAAAGTGTCTGCGATTGATGGCATACACTTCACACGGATGAACTATTTGCGATTAGCCATAACAAACAGAACCAATTAGGACAGATCAACGTGTGTGCGCTAGACGGGCACACATTCTAATTAAAAGAAGAGTGCGCAATGGTAATAACGAGCGTGCACGATTCTTGGAACAAGACGTGTGCTGATATTTCCTATTGCGGTGCATCCTATGGTGCGAACGCCACGTACGTGGCCGAGAAAGCGTGCCCACGTTACGCCGTCCGGGGATAGTGACACACTTAGAAATTATAGAACCGTCAATAAATTTTAAGCCTGCGTTCCTTCACATTCCAAATTGCAAACCTGTTCATACCGATCAAAACCTAAACGGTTTCCCACTTAGGAGTGTATTAGTACTCGGTTAATACTACTACTCCAAGATGACTGCACATTCCTCCTCAACTCCTCATCCACAAAAACAAACAAGTTATTCATCATCGTTCCCTTGCGTCTGCCATGGCTAGTGTGAGTTCTGGGTCGAGAGATTGCCACCAGGAAGAGGCGAGCATGGAAATGGAAGCACGAGAGATGTCCCGCTTAGCCGCAAAAGCAGCCGACATATTTCGCCGCGTGACCATAGCAGCACAGAGGTCCCGCTGCACCGCGGAAGCAGCACGGAGGTCCCGCTGCACCGTCGATGCAGTGGACTGGTGCAGCCACGCCGCAGAAGTAGCAGAGATGTCCTCCCGCACCGTGGCGGACTGGAAAAAGTCTCGCGGGCAGGCAAGGACTCTTACAGGCGCATGCATGCGATCGTCCATAGCCAGTTGGATCAGATCTCTGGCTGGGCGAGGTTGCAGGACGACATGGAAGTCTGGTTTGAATAGGCTACCGACGTCATCCGACAACTAAGGGAGAGCAATGAGAAGCTCCAGGCCGAGCGCGACCTGCTCAGGGCAAAGATCGTCGGAAGTGCGGAGCAACAGGAAGAGACCACTGCCTTGTTGAAGAGGACCAGCATCATCGTCGAGAAACTTATGGACGAGAATGCCATGCTGTGCATGAAGCGCAAAAGGCTGGTTGAGGAATCAGTGGATGCTCTCAAGCAGCATATTGAGGACAGGAAAGAGCTCATTGCCGCTCGCCGGAGACTAATATCCGCGGCCTGCAGCAACACATCAAGAAAGTAGAGATCAACGAGCCAGATCGTTTTCTTCCTTCTTCTTTTCCCCTTATGTATTTCGGGCATTGCCGCATGTGGCTTTTTTTAATTATGTTCCTAAATATGTAAGACAATTACTATTCACTGTCATCGTCCTTATATTCATCATGCTTGCTATAAGTCGCAGTCGATGCTATATAGGTCCGTCGGATCTTACATCAAGATCCGTGCAAAATTTTCTTTTTAGATTTTTTTTCTCTCTTAAATCTCGGTCTAGTGAGACATAGCCATGCCATGAAACAGGGGCTCGGACGCCATTAATGGAGACGTTGGGAGGGAGGTGCGCGGCGGATAGAGCTCAAAGGGATCTCCTCTCGATGAGCATGCGCAGGGGTCTGATCGCACACCTCCCGTACTCAAATAGCTACCCCGCACGACACCTCCTAGCCAATAAAAAAGGGGACATGTGGCGGCATGTAATTGGTAAGTAAAACGCCCATGGTTTCAATACTAGTTGTGTTTCCGATTTGTAACGTGACAACACTTGTTCCAAAATGACTTTGTTGATTGTTAATTTGTGCGCCTTCACAAATCGGACAGAAAAATTACCACAACATGTTGGTGCCATGTCATGACACCATGCCAAGTTTCATAATTTCCAGGCTGTTTTGGATTTACGAGAATTAAAAAACCAAGTTTCTCAATCTTTTCGGTCGAGCCACGACGCCCAGATATTTGAATTTCATTCTCATTTCTTGCATGAGACCTAGAAATTTACCCAAGGACACACATGTGATTTTTCAACCAACTTTGGTGCACTAGATCATGTGCTTGTAGTTCAAATTTGAATTATGCACATTAAATGCCTAGAAATCCAATTAATGTATAAAAAAGGCCAAATGAACCTGGAATAATTCCAAAATTTAACACAATACTTCTATTTGGTCAAATCTGTCTATGTAAAAAAATTAAGGCGGGAGAAGGCAGTGTACGTATGTCGTTTCGCACACGGAGGTGGCACGTTCCCTCTCGGAACCATGAGCCTTCTTGAGAGAAGCTCAGGTTTGCAAGAAGATTATACCAAAGCTTGTCCCAATTCGGACAAAAAATTACCGCAGCATTTTGGTGCCATGTCATGACATCATGCCAAGTTTCATGATTTTTAGGTGTGTTTCGGATTTACATGAATTAAAAAACCAGGTTTCTCAATTTTTCGGCCGAGCCACGACGCCTAGATGTTTGAATTTCATTCTCATTTCTTGCATGGGCCTAGAAATTCATCCAAGGACACACATGTGATTTTTCAACCAACTTTGGTGCACTGGAGCATATGCTTGTAATTCAAATTTGAATTATGCACATTAAATGCTCAGAAATTCAATTAATGTATAAAAAGGGCCAAACGAATCAGAAATAATTCCATAATTTAGCATGATACTTCTATTTGGTCTAATCTACCTGTGTAAAAAAATTAAGGCAGGAGAAAGCACTGTATGTATGTTGTTTCGCACACGAAGGTGACACGTTCCCTCTCAGAACCACTAGCCTTCTTGAGAGAAGCTCCGGTTTGCAAGAAGCTTATATCAAAGCTTGTCCAAATTCGGCCAAAAACATTACCGCAAAATGTTGGTGCCATGTCATGACACCATGCCAAGTTTCATAATTTTTAGGCGTGTTTTGGATTTACATGATTAAAAACCAAGTTTCTCAATCTTTTCTGCCGAGCCACGACGCTCATATGTTTGAATTTCATTCTCATTTTTTGCATGGGACCTAGAAATTCACCCAAGGACACACATGTGATATTTCAACCAACTTTGATGCACTGGAGCATGTGCTTGTAGTTTAAATTTGAATTATGCATATTAAATACCCATAAATTAAATTGATGTATAAAAAAGGTCAAAAGAAGCCGGAATAATTCCAAAGTTTAGCACAATACTTCTATTTGGTCTAATCTGCCTGTGTAAAAGTTAAGGCGGGAGAAGGCAGTGTACGTATGTCGTTTCGCACACAGATGTGACACGTTCCTCTCGGAACCACGAACCTTCTTGAGAGAAGCTCCGGTTTGCAAGAAGTTTCTACCAAAGCTTGTCCCAATTCGGCCAAAAAAATTACCGCAGCATGTTGGTGCCATGTCATGAAACCATGCCAAGTTTCATGATTTTCAGGCGTGTTTTGGATTTACATGAATTAAAAAACCAAGTTTCTCAATCTTTCCGGCCGAGCCACGACGCCCAGATCTTTGAATTTCATTCTCATTTCTTGCATGGGACCTAGAAATTCACCCAAGGACACACATGTGATTTTTTTCAACCAATTTTGGTGAATTGGAGCATGTGCTTGTAGTTCAAATTTGAATTATGCACATTAAATGACCAGAAATTCAATTAATGTATAAGAAAGTCCAAACGAGCCCAGAATAATTTCCAAATTTAACACAACACTCATATAGTTCTATGTTGCCTCTGTAAAAAAACAAGGGGGTAGGCAGCGTATATCGTTTCTAACACAAAGGTGACACGCCCCCCCCCCTCCTCGGGAACCATGAGCTTCTGGAGAGAAGCTCCGGTTTGCAAGATGCTTACACTAAAAACTTGTTCAAATGCGGCCAAATTTTTTACCACAGCATGTTGGTGCCATGTAATGACACCATGCCAAGTTTCATGATTTTCAGGCGAGTTTTGAATTTCTAGGAATTTAAAAAACAAGTTTCTCAATGTTCCCGGCCGAGCCACGACGCCGAGATGTTTGAATTTCATTCCCATTTCTTGCATGGGACCTATAAATTCACCCAAAGACACACATGTGATTTTTCAACAAAATTTGGTGCACTGGAGCCTGTGCTTGTAGTTCAAATTTGAATTATGCACATTAAATGATGAGAAACTCAATTAATCCATAAAAATGCCAAACGAACCCGGAATAATTCCAAATTTAAACACGACACTCATGTAGTTGCATGTTCACTGTACATAAATGTTCTAGCAATTCAAACACCATCCTTTCCATCTGTAACATCATTTTGTCTATCAAAACATAATGAAAAAATCAGGTATACCACAAACAGTTAACTAGAAAGAATCGTGTGGGATGTGATATAAAATATCTTTGCGCACCGTCTTGTCTGGCTTACGCAGGAAGCTTCGTCGTCTACAGTCCACCGCCCCCGCTTGAACCACACTTGCGCGCCAGTTTCTTGCAGCATCGAGCAATTTTTTTTTGCCACCGGGAAATATCTATCTCCCTGCCCCCTCCCTCCCACCAAAAGCCATATTTCCACTATTCCTCCTTGCTTTCCAAGTTCAAACCTTCACTGTTGCTTACTGGCAGCTCAGCCTCCTCGCCAACCCTTCTTTTTGCAGTGCCGCCTCCTCGCCGGCGACCCTTCTTCTTGCAGCACCGCCTCCTCACCGGTGACCCTTCTTCTTGCTGCGCGGCCTCCTCGATGCCGACTCTTCTTCTTGTTGTGCGGCCTTGTCGATATGGTCAGGTAATACGCATCCCACCCACACCATCCTCCTCCTTTCCCGTCCCACATGCCCCGACCGACGACGCGACACCTTCCGCCGAAATCATTGCCCCCCTCCTCCAATTAAGCGCCACCCACAACCATTTTGCACGCAGTATAATGTGGAGCTCAGTAGCATCTGGTAGCAGAGTAGCAAATCACGGCTGCACGCCGCACGAGGTCGCTATATGGCTGCCATGCGTGCCGACCGCCAGATCTTGGAGGAGCACCTCATCTTCGAGGCCACCGTCGACACCGCCACGCGGTTGTCTACTTTAAAATACAGCTCGTGTTGTTTTCTCGAGGCCACCGCCAGTGTCTTCTAGTGATTTGTCATCTGTAATGTTAATATGCAATCTGATGTTCAGTTAACAGTTTGGTCCTCTGAAATGTAATGTTCAGTTAACACTTTGGTCCTCTGGAATGTAATGTTCAGTTAACAGTTTGGTCCAACAATTGCTACATTTCGTAGTAGTGTTCTCAAGCATTCTTTGTTTTGTTAACTGTCTTATCTTCTAGTACATGTTTCTATTCTGCAATGTCGTGCTCAGTTAACTATTTTGGTTCATTTGGTTTGTTGTCCATTTAACTGTTTGGTTCAGTTCTGCAATTTGATTTTCATTTTTTTGTGGGTACAATTTTGTATTGTTATGCATGTGAAATAAATCGAATTTGGTTGTACCCAATACAAATTCTACTGATAGTATGGCAACTCTCAGTTAACCTGATCAAGATCTTCCTTATGTGTGTTGCAGGGAAACAATGGGAGACACTGCGGTTTACCATCGAGGTTTGTTCAAGCATGATGCTTTGGCTAATAGCACATTATTGTGCAGTTGCAGGAATCATTCTAATATTTAGGTTTCTTACAATTTGGTCTTGCACATGTAGGTCCTGCTGTCAGAGGCTTAGACCCACTATTCGACCCATTTTGCATATGGGGAAATGAGTTGTCCATGAATATCAGTCAAGTCAAGAAACTCAAAAGATTGTTAGGATGAAGAAACTTGCGACGAATAACAGCAAGATCTTTGTTTGCACAATGAAGAAGACATCAGTCAACTATAGGATGGTACTAACTCTTTTACCTTGTTTTTACCCCTTGTGCCATTTCAAAATTTATAACAGCGATTTATGCATATCTTTGTTTTCAGTACTTTTCAAAGCAGTTCACCGATGATTACCTCTCAAACCACCTGCATGGTCAAGAGGCGAGGAAGGTATTCATTCAACACCCATGATACAATATTGAAGTCTTGCTGAAGAGGACGAAGGTTGGGCGGGCAATTATTCATAGCCACTAGCCTAAAGTTGCAAGGACATTCAACATCACTGAAGGCTCAATATTTGTCTTACGCTTATGCAGTTTCCCAGATGAGATTCATCTGTCTATTTACCGTGCATGATGCTACTTTTCAAAGGTTTTTGATGTTGCATGTGAAACTTGGTGCTGTTGTGTAATGGCGTAACTGAGTGCCGAATCTATCTGATGTAATTCGATTACGAAATCATGGTTGCTGTTATACGAATATGAAATATCTGGTGTGTTTTATAAAAAATATCAATTTAATGAGTACATGGATTATCAATAATAGGCTAATTACCCTACTTATTGGGGTTTTTCTATTGCAGACGTTTACTCAGACATCACCATGGGCGATTAACTCAAACAACCCGCACGATTTCTAGAAAGTAGGCGTGTTCGATTAACTAATAACCACACATGACTTCCGGCAGAGAACCATTTGCGTTAGGCCACCTCGCACAAATGTTTCCACACAAAAAACTATGTGTGACATACATACCAACGGAAATGTTTTTCTGGGATTCACCGTGTGGGATGTACATACGAACGAAAACAATTGAGTTTCGATGCCCCGCCAGATCGCACATGAGCTAATTTTTCCCCAGTCTGTATGCCAGGAGGACCTATCCCCGACGGTTTCTGGGTCGTGTGGAAAGGACCCCCCTATCACCCACACTCACTTGGCGACATCTCCAAACACCGTCGCGAAAAGGGGTTAAAAACCGTTTGTATAGTAGGTCTCTGCACCAGTGATACAGTTACATGTTAGTCCTAGTGCTTGGTTCATGTTAAGATGTAGACCTTGGGGGTACACGGACTGAATACTCAAGTCCCATGGTAGTCACAGTAACTCTTTAGATATAAAAAATATAGGTGTTCTCTTAAGAAAAAAAAGAGATGCAGACCACAAACTTTACACTCAATACTACAGTTACATTTCAGTCCTAGTGCTTGGTTCATGTAATCAAAATCGCTGAAGAAAACAAGAAGAGCATTAATTGCCAGCGACAAAAAACCAGAATGACATGAACATAAGGATAGCTCAAATCAAAGTTACTTCAAACATATGTAAAGAAACAATGAAATACTAAAATTAGTTGTAATTTAAGCATTTGACATTAAATAAATTGGTCCTTTGTAAAGTAGCACTATGTATCAAATAGACTAATTGGCAAATAGAATTATCAACTATCTCACCTGGAAATATACAATATTTTACTTCCTCCACATAAGTACATAGCTGCATCAAGACCACCACATTAGAACCTCCTAAACTGAAAGCAAAGTGATCTATTAGTCACTCTTATTGTGTTCCCATTCCCTGTATGACATTCCTTTTTTTGTATCTTTTGTCGAGATATGTATCTTCTGACACCTTGCTAATCTACAAATGAAAAATCCCCTTTTGTCAGACTAAAAGAAGGCTATTCTGAAACTACATCACTAGAATCCATTTAGTGTCATCGTATACACGAAGGTGCCATTTACCCGAAGTGTCACTGTATACATTACGATCTGCACTCACAAGCTATTTTAAGATCACAGTGTCACTGTCAAAATTCACAAAGTGCCAATGGTGGTTAAGTTATGTATAAATTAATAGAAACTTCTAAACATATTTATCCTAAGATTAGAGTGTGGCTCATACAAAAGTGTCTTCCAGTCAGAAAGGAATTAGTAAATAACAAAATGCCAATGTCAATTAATGTGCCAATGTAGTTCATACAACAAGGTGCTACAATGAACAAAATACATATTTGCTGACCCAAAATTTTGTTAACTGCTACAAAGTTCAATTAAGTGCTAGGAGGGGAACATGATTCACAGATGGCTTGATGAACTGTAGGAAGTGCATGTAAATCTCTCATACAAGAAAGAAAAGAGAGATCAGGAGAAGAGATAGAAGTTCATACCTGCAGAGGCGGGTCTCAGGTCAGCGGGGGTGGCACGAATCAGTCCGGCGAGCCACGTGGTGCTCAGGGGTGGCGAACATCGAGGGAGAAGAGGGGTGTCCATGCTACCTCTGCCGAGCACCGTGGAGGAGGAAGAGAAGAAGTGAGACTGGTGAGGAGAGAACCGCATGCCCTCCCCACCTCGTAGAGGAAAACACCAGGGACTCGATCTGCCGGTGCTCCTCGCCTCCCCCGGTGGATCAGGAGCAACTCCAGGGGCGACTTTGATGAGGGCGGAGATGACCGTGGCAAAGAGTAGGCGGCCGCCGAAGGCGAGGTCCACCTCCACCACCGAAACCCTAGAAGGGGAAATCGAACGGGGCGACCACAGGAGGCGAGGAAAGTAGATCGACGCGGTGAAGGTGGTAGAGCTTGTCGAGGAGCAGCCATGTGTGTGTTGGGCGGCGCCGGAGCTCATCGAAGCGTTTGGAATCGGTCGACGACCGGGGCGGCGGCGGCGGATCGAGCGAGGGTAGGAGGTGGGACAGGAAGAAGAGGCGAGGAGCTGCACGAGTGCGGGAGAAAGGCGGCTAGGTCATATCCATGGGAGCGGCCACCTTTTATACGCATAAGCGTGAAATGACGAAAAGGCCCTCAGCGAGGCAGCCTATTACACATGGTGGCATGACTGGGCTGAAACTATTCATTGCTACAGGAGCCCCACTTCGATCCGACGGGCAAGGTCGTCCCAGGGCTTGATCCGAAGGCCTAGATCTCATCAAGCAAAATGATCAAACGGCCAGGAAGCCCAAATTACCGAGGAGGCGTCATTCCCCCCCTCCCCCTCCCCTCGTAAATCTTGTTTCTGGATGCCAACGGCAATGTGGAGTTGCTCAAGTGAGAGCAGGGGTACCACATTGCACTGGGAGCCCATCAAAAGATAAAAAAAGAGTAGGGTAGGGTGGCCTTGCCCGTCGACCTCAAATTCCTGTTCAGTCCGATTTTTTCGGTCAAAGTGGATAAAGTTTATGTACACCTCCAAGTGGTGGAAACATAGAAGTCATGAAGGTAGCTTTCATGCAAATTTTATGAAATGGCAGTTGAAGAAGAGGTGTTTAATTGAGTTCCTTCACAAAAAAACATCAAAGTATGTTATTTTCTTTGTTCTAGAATAAGTGTCTCAGTTTTGTACTAATTTAGTACAAAGTTGAGACACTTATTTTGAAACGAAGGGAGTACTACTCTAGTTTCGTAATGTTGTGTCATTTTTTTTGGATGGTGCTTCTCACAATTTGCCCTACGTTTGCGTGGAAGGAATGGTTCAGGGCAAAGCATGCATTCTGCGTGTGCAAAAGTGGTTCGCACGAAAGCAGCTTTTACTTGTACATGAACCCTTTTCTGACAGAGGGTGAGCCAAAGTTTGACATTTGCGCCTCCGCTTTGACGATGTAGGGAAAACCAAAGTTAGCTTAGCTGGGGATGTTACAAGGTGCAGCAACATGCTTCTTCTTTTTATTTTCTTTTTTGCGGGGAAAAATTATTCAGCTGTCCAGATCCACTTAAATTACATCGCAAAAATTATGTCTAGTTTCATGCTTCAGACTGAAAATTCTTGCTGAGCACCGTAGTATCATCTAGCGTCATAGTATTTTTTTTGGGAATGTCTAATTGACATCTCACTGTTTTCCTTTTGAAAACAGTCAAATTTCTTGTCCAATGACAATGTTACAGTTGTACTAGCAGGGCAGTCATCAAAAAAGGAGAAAATCAACATGCTAACGGGTCGGACAACCATCCAACCCGCTTTCTCCAGTAAAACAAACCCCCCCACCTATTCAGGGACCACAACAGTACTTCCTGAAAGCTTGCAAACCACGGAACAGATCAAAAACGCTAGACAAAAACCCCACCCCCAGAAAAAACGCTAGACAGATCTCACCTAACCGGATCTAGGGACACCCATAGGAAAGGGAGAGGCGACCATGACAGATCGGGGAGGAGGAGAGCTCCCAGGAAGAGAAGAACGAAGAGGAAACACAAAGATGACAGACGGGGATGAACCCGCTGATCACGAAAAAGATGAAGAACATGATCCACAGGTCAGCAACTCCTCTGCATCATCTCTTCTTTCACCTCTTATGCTCTTACGTTGACAGTTTCACTAGATTTTCCTTCGTTCTACTCTGAAACATAGGGGAGAGATCAACATCAGAACCACATCAAAAATTCCACTGTAAATCCAAAAAAATTACAGTTAAAACCCCTATGTAACTAGTCTTGTATCCTCTAAAATTAGAGTGTAAATTTCTCCTAAATTCCAGAGTAAAATTAGTTGCAAACAAAATGAAGTAATTACAATGCAAGAACATAGTAAATTACACTGCAAAAAACAAAGTAAGTACAGTGTAAATTCCTCCTAAATTCCAGAGTAAAAATAGTTGCAAACAAAATGAAGTAATTACAATGCAAGAACATAGTAAATTACACTGGAAAAAACACAGTAAGTACACTGTAAATTCCTCATAAATTCCAGAGTAAAAATAGTTGCAGACAAAATGAAGTAATTACAAATGCAAGAACAGGGTAAATCACACTGCAAAAAACACGGTAAGTACATTCAGGATTTACATTGTAAGCACACAGAGTAAGCCACATTCAGTGAAAAAAGCTAGAGCAATACAGTATAAAACCTAAGTAACTAGACTTGAAATTGCATTGTAAGTACACGAGAAATTACAATGTAACAATACATTGTAGCTACCTAAAGAATTCCACTGTACAATGCTGGGTAGCTGATGCTTCTTACTGTAGTATTGCATTTTTTAGTAACATTCAGGTATCTAGAAAATTACAGAGAAAAATTCACTGTGATTCATCTTTCATTTAATTCTTAGTGAAAATTTACATTGAAAGTACACAAGAAATCACACTGAAAAAATGCACTAGAAATGCAGTGTAAAACTCCTAGAAAAATACAGTACGCACACATACTATCTCCTGCCCCTCTCCCAATGCATGCAGACATTACAAAAATACTTTCATCTATTGCTATGTTCTTTGTTGCTCATGATTATGTTAACACTGACATTGTACTTTCCAAAATGTTTAAGGAGAGGAGCATGATGAGGGCAGTCACTGAAGAGGATCTTCTGAGATTATCACAGGAAGAACTCATACTAAATGTGAGATACAATTGCAAAAACTTTGTTTAATATACATAAAAGGGTAAAAAGCTAACACAATTATCATGCAGGAATCATTTTCTTTCACTGCGCTCCTTCATTCCGACATTATATACAAGGTAAACATCTAAAATCAATAAATACCCAGTACATTTCAGGTGATGGTTAAAAAAACTTGTGATGAACCTTGCAGGTACATTCAGGAGATGGATCTACGAACATTGCCGAAACTATCTACGGAAACTCCAGGAGCAAAACAAAGGGCAGTTTCATCACAACAAATGATGACCATGTAAGCAAAACTACAGCTGAATAACTATTACAAAGAAAATACCGAATGAAAACACACTAACAATCATTAAACTTACTTTGCAGACACTGGAGGCAGACTTGATTGCATCAAGAGATGCCAGTGGGCAAAGATGGGGGAGGAGAATCTGATCCATGGGACACAAACCTGTTCGACAACATGAATCTGCAACAGGTACACACCACAAAATTCAGATAAAAAGTACATGACATTTCAGAAGAAAAGTAACTAAAACAAAAATCCCTAAATGTTGCAAGAGCCTAAAGAAGTTGATCCCAGTAGAGCAGCGGCTAACACGAACTCAAGCACATGCAGGGATGAAGGAGAAAGAAAAGAACCAGACCACTCACTAGAACAAGAAGGAGAAGATGAATTCCTCGATGAAGAAGACATTGAAAGATTCCTACAAAATGAACAAGAAGCTGCATCAGAGGGAAATCTGATGACCACTAGCAGTAATTTCAAGCCACAATTAGGCATGCAGTTCAAAACAAAGGAAGAAGCTCAGGAATATTTCAATTTCTACTCGAAAGTGGCAGGATTTTCGGTGGCTACAGTAGCAATCTCAAGAACAGCAAGCAAAAAAAGGAACAATGAGGTGACAAGGATCACTATGAAGTGCAACAAGTGGGGCACAACAAAAGAAATAGATAAGGAATGCATAGTGCCCATGAGAAAATCTACAGTCGTAGCTAAAACAGATTGTAAAGTCATGATGGTCATATCATAAAAAGGAGGCATGTGGGAAATCACAAGACAACAACTAGAACACATCCATGAGTTAACACCAAACAGTAGATTCTTCAGGTCACATAAGTACATGTCGGATGAAGAGAAGTGCTTGATAAGGGTGTTGAAGCATACAAACCTAGAAGCAAGAAGGATTGTAGTTGTCCTAGCTTACTTGAGAGGAGGAATGGCTCATCTGCCCTACACAAAGAAACATGTCACGAACTATGCAACAACAATTAACAGAGACATAACAAACTCTGACATGATGGAAGTAGTGCAAATGTTCAACAAGAAGCAAACAGAAAATCCTGGCTTTTGCTACTCGTTTGAGCTAGATGGAGAGAATAAAGTGAGGAGCTTATTCTAGACAGATGTGAGGTCAAGAATGATGTATGACATATGTGGAGATTGCATCAGTTTTGACACTAAATTCCTAATAAACAAGTACAACTTACCATTTGCACCCTTTGTGGGAATATCCCCACATGGCAACACATACTTGTTTGCTTGTGCATTCATTATCAATGAGACAAAAGACACGTTTGCTTGGTTGTTTGAAGAATTCCTGATGGCTATGGGCGGCAAGCATCCTATATCAATAATTACAGATCAAGACAAGGCAATGCAAGGAGCTATTAAACAAGTATTTCCTAATGCTACCCATAGGAGCTGCCTATTTCACATCAAGAAAAAGGCAGAGGAGAAAGTTGGGCCATGTTTCCAAGCTAATGAAGGCCTATTTCCAGGACATTGTGGACAACTCCTTGACTGTGGAAGAATCTGAAATAGAATGACAACAAATGATAGAGAAATACCAAGTATACCACATCAAGCACTTCAGCGACATGTGGGAAAACATGAAAAAGTTCATACCAGTGTATTTCAAGAACAAGTTCTTCCCATTCATTCAAACTACAACTAGAAGTGAAGGAACTAATGCCCTTTTCAAAAAAGGGGTTGGGGCAAAATTTGGTGCTACTAGTTTTTTAAGAGAGTATGACCGGATAATTGATGTTGTGCACGATAGGGAAGAAGAATGTGACCATGTTTCCAGAAACAAGAAGGTTGCAAGGAAATCCTTCTGGTCAAAGTACAACATAGAAAGGCAGGCATATGAGATGTACAACCTTGGAATATTCAGAAAGTTCCAGTTTAAGATGGTAGATACAACAAGGTTGCATGTCTTTGAACAAGAAAAGGACAAGTACTACATTGTTACCCTCTAAAGGAACTCCGGAAAAGGTTATACCTAGTGCAAGTTGCATTGAAAGAAGAATACTCCTGCATTTGTTGCACATTCCAGAAAGATGGACTGTTGTGCTCACACATACTTCGAGTAATGATACATCTCAACATTGAGAAGATACCAGAAAAATACATCATTGATAGATGGACAAAAAATGACTACAAGCTAGACATTACAAAGACACCAGCTGTTGCAGCTAAGAACTCCACACTAAGGTACAATGTGTTGGCAAGGAAAATGGTGCATGTGCCATCAATAGCTTCAAAGAAGAAGAGGAAGTATGAATATCTGCTGGGAGAATTGGACAGGATACAGAAAAGGCTCCGGAAAATGCATGATGAAGAAGAAACAACAGATGAGGGACAGAGTGTAGCAATGAGAACAGTTACATTCGTACCAACAGCAGGAGAGGGAGAAACAACAACACCATCATTCATAATACAAGACCCGGATATAGCGAAAATCAAAGGCAGACCGAGGATGCTAACTATTCGCAAAGCAATAAAGCAAAACAAGTTCTACAAATGCTCACATTGCGGTTTTGAAAGTCACACGGTGAAAACTTGCACAAACCTCGACAAGGAATACAACAAACAAAAAAGGAAACAAGGAAAGCAGTCGAACCCAAGGAATGTCAAGAAAGGTAAGTAAAAAAATATTGAAATGAGATATACTTGATTACAAGAAAATAAATTGATAGCGAACACTAAACACAGGTGCAGAGAACAAAGGAAGCAAGCAGAGGGGAAACAGCAAGAGGAAGGACAATATGATGGCGCAAAATAATCCTATAGCAGAACCTCTGGAAGAATGAAGAAAACAAGATAGCAGATTATGAGGACATTACAACTCTGGTGAAGAGAGAAGAAGAAAAGAAGACAGAAGAAAGAGAGAGTAGGATTAGGAGTGAGCGGGAATACTACAAATGTAGTACGAATGTGTTATGATTAGAAGGAAAACTAGGAGAAAGATTAGCAGTGAGAGGGAGTACTACTAATGTACTAGCAATTATGTTGGAACCTAATTTGAGACAGTCTAGCTAAATTCAAAGTTTCAGTAAACTATGATACAAGCAATTGCAGGAAGGCAAGTAGACGAATGTACAATACAAAAGACAAAAAAAAAGTTAACGATCAATAAGCATTATATTACCCTGTACATCATACTGCAAAGTTGGAGCAACTGAGAAGAACTTGCGACACTTGACCAGAAGTAAACGAAACATACTCCTACATACGAAATGAAAGAAAACTTAGAAAAAGACAAAAATAATAGGGACGAAAATGATAATACAATAAAATAGAACACGAAAAGAAATCGTAAAGAGTAAAAGAACAGAAAGCTCACATTACAGGACGAAAAGTTGATTGTAGTTGCAGATACTGAAACCTGCCAGGAAATGAATAGTGCACCTTCACTGAAATTAAAGAAGAGATTAATTGTTAGGAACATAATAAAACTAGAACCTAAACACACACAAAAAAACACATAAGCAACAAGGGGACTGGGTAAGAACCTTGATTTCAGAGAACATTCAACTAAATAAGAAACAAACATGCAACAGTAAAGATATAACAGGAAAATAAACAGAAAAGAACAAAAGCAACAGCTGGGGACAGAAGAAACATAACATTGAAAACTATTACAGAAGAGTCACTGATTCGGGACTACTATATTGTCAGTTTACAAAGAAAAGAAAAACATTTCACCAAACCATCAACAACAAGATGGTCGCAAGCAGTATTACAATCTATATCTATATCTCAAACGATCAACAATATCTATACCTGAAAACTAAGCAGAGCCTTCGATCTTCCATTGCATCTCCCAGAAACTCTAAGCCTTGACTTGTACAAAAAAATAGGCAAAGACTTCAGTTTAAGTGGGCAAAGAATAAAACATTACGTAAGCATGAAAAGAAATTCAGAAAAAAGCAAAAAAAAAAAGTAGTAAGACTCACATCACCAAAGAAATCTGTAACAATAGTCTTGTCAACGCTGTTGAATGTACTGAAATACAATTCATTAGCCAATTTGATTCTTATGTTGTCAATATCGGCAGGACCAAACATATTCCCAATTGGGGTCCTAGGAGTCCAATACTTCAGATACATGATAGAGAAAACACCACAATCATGGCTGAAAAAAGAGACCACAAAAAAATAAAATTAACCAAAATGATAAGAAAACCAAAAATAAAATTAACAAAAGACACACTGAAAGAGAAAAGAGAAGAAGTACCGATTATCTTGCTAAGGAACACTAGGATACACAATAGCAAAATTTTCAAAGTCAATACGTTTGCGCATGATAGGAGTCACAACCTGATCCCAGATGGTTATGAAATTTTCAATCTGCATCGAAGACAAAAACCACCAGTCTAACTAACAAAAATAACAGTTTGATACATCGAATGAATCACTAAAAACAGAAGTAATTTTTGAATACCATTGCATCACAAACTTCCTGGTGAAAATGAGACTTTGGACCATAAGCAGAATCAAGAAATGCGAATGCCCTCTCCTTCAAGCAAACAACGAAAGTAAACCAATGGTGATCCCAAGCATCAGGAAAAAAAGCTGCAAAAACAACAGCAACAATAATATACATCATCAATGAAATAGAACATGAAAAAAGAGGCAAACTAGAAAGGGAAATGATCTGAAAAGAAGAGATAACAAACTACTTGCCAGATTACTTCTCCGCATTGCAAACAAACTATGTGCACCATGAAATGCATTAGCTACAATCTCAACATTAGCACCACTCAAAATGGTTTCCTGAAAAAGCAAAAAATAACAATTACATAGAAGAAAATCAATGCAAAAAAACCAAACTTAAAATGTACTATAACTTACCCCAATGTAAGAGAAAAAGAAGTGCTTCTTTGAAGCTGATGGATGAGATTGCTTGAAAAGATAATGACAGACACACAGAATCAAGACATTATCCACATCTTCTTTGGACTTCAAGGTTGCAAGATTTCGGTAGCTACAATAAGCTCGGTCATACCGAATTGCTTCAAACCTAGGGGCATATAGAAAACCAAACCAAAAATTAATTCAAGCTGAAGCTAAATAGAAAGAATTAAAGAAACAGTAGACCTACAAAAAAGAGAAGTTACATAGAAACCTACAAACCCAAAAAATAAAAAGAAATACCAAACATCAGCATTACATGGAGCTCACAACTAAAGGAAAACACAAGAGAAAAAGAACATACTTGCACCAAGTTTCATGCATTCGTATTTGCACCATTGCAAGGTGGTGACGCCTTCTTGATTAGAAACAGGAAACTTATTACCCTGAGCAACATATGGATCTGAGGTATATCTACCAGGAACAACCATCCTGCGAGGTACATGACCGCGAGATGAGCCACTAGGAACAATGGAAGATTGTGCATGAGCTTTAGGAACAAGAGTAGCTGAAGGAGGTCTAGCGGCACTCCCGGATGACAAGATCTCTACTTCTGGGCTAGAAATAGCCTAAGAACAAAAAAACAGCAAACGAAAGAAAGAATAAGCACAACAACTTGAAGGATGAAGACATTATAGAGAACAACAAGAGACAAAGAAGATAAGATTAAAATACTTGTTGCTTCTTAGGATTAAAACTAGTTGATTGAGGTGCTCTGAAGTTCTTGAGCATGTTGTAAGCAACATCATTAGATCTTGAAAGATGTTGACACCTAGCAGCAAAACTAGAAGTGCCTACAATTTCAATGTCGTCTTGAAGCTCTTTACCCTAAAATCATTAAACATGCAAGACCTAAGAAACAAGAAATCAGAAACGAAAAAGAAAAAAATACAAAAGAACAGAAACCAAAAGATATTAGAGAATAACCTTGATAGAAGATTGACAACATACCTCATTAGTAGGGTGGCTTGAGCAGTGAGTTGACTTGGTAACTTCAGAATTAGGCAAAGCGGCCATTTCAATGCAATCCTGAAAACACAAAAAAAACAATCCAAAATCAGGATAAAATCAAAACCCCCACTACTGAAAAGACAAAGAAAATAAATAAAATTCAGGAAAAATACCTCATCATTTCGGGGATCCAGCGAATTCATAAATCTTTCAACAACATACTAAGAGCACTCAACATCACCTAGCTAAACAAAAAACAACCAAACAAAATCACTACTAATGTTCCAAAAAAAAGGAGTATAATGGGAGTACAAATGGAGATGCTAACCGCGTTATGGAAATGCCGCGACAAGCGTATAGGAACCAGAGGGGACAGTGCTCCAAAAGCATTATCAACCTCTATCATTGGGATCACCATTGGAAACATCGCCATACCATTGAACACCAAGAGTGCGATTTAACTGAGCAAAAGAGGGTCTTTGAAAACCATTATCATCGACCTTGGGTTCGCATTTCTTAATAAGACCTGCTACACAAAACACAAAACGAGAGGTTTGAGTTACAGAAAATGTTTCAAAACAATAACAAAACAATACCAAGATAAATAAATAAACACACAAAGGACCCGAGGGCTTCAAAGAAGAGCCAACAGCAGGAATTTCGCACTGCATCATTGAAGGGGATAAACCTACAAAAGGAGAAGATACAAGCACGGGTGAAGAAAAAAATTAACAAGACACAAATAAAAAGGAAAATGAAGAAGAAAAGAATTTAAATAAGACAAAAGAAAAGTTCAAACCTGAAGAATGAGAAGGATTTTTTGTAGAAGATAAATGCGCCACTGGAATTGCAGATTCGACATTTGCCTCATTTACCATGCCCTGCAAAACAAAATCAAAAAATGATAAATATATTGAATGCATCAAGCGAATATAAGACAAAAAAACACTAAATACACACAGTATAATACCTCGTCACACACTTTAGGAGCTGGAGATGAACTAGATAAAACTACTGGGTTGTGAAAACCCCCAACACTAGCAACGACAGGAACTATAGGAGAAGCTTCATTCAAAATGGGGATTTCCTGCTGGAGTTGAGGAGATAATTTCTCAACAACAGTCTCACATGTCCTCTCAGCAATGAAAGAGCGAATAGAGACAGACTTGGCGCCTGCAAAAAGGACAAAGAAACAACAAGCCCAAGAACAAAAAAATAAGATTATACGAGCAAGAATACAAAAATCAGAAAATAATAACAAACGGGAAAGAACTTCAAGAAGGAACTAACCAAAAGAGAACTAGTTGAGAGAATGACCCTCACTTGAAGAAACTTTAGGTGCCAGGACAAATTTGGCATTTAGAGTAGAGAGTGATAAGCATTCTAGAACATCAATTACAAGGGAGTGTGACCATTCTACAAACAGCTTGGGCTTGTCTTTGTTCCTGGATTGAACAAGGTCTATAACTACTTGAGCAGCCTGAAAAAAGTTCAGTAAAACAACATAAATAAACAACAAAGCAACAAGGGGGAAAAGCAGAAAGTACAAATCCAAAACTACACTAACCTCAAACCCAAAACGAGCACCCAAGGATTTCTGCACATTCATTTCAAAAAGCATGTCACTACAAGGGGGAACATCACCATCCTTGCTTGCTGAAGATTTCTCAATAGACTGCTACAAACAAGGAGGAGAAAATTAACATGAGAACATACTGAAATCATAAACAAGCAAAAAATAATAATTAAAAAATCAAACCAAAAGAACAAAAATAACAAACCTGCGGATTAATTGGAGGACACAACCGCTTTAGAGGTCTCTTGCCATAAGAGCGGCTATTGTTTCTATCAAGCTCTGAAAATTTCTTAACTTTGTTACCTCTCCATGCTAGAATCCGAGGCTTGATATCAGGTACAGAATGGAGACCAAAATTAAGTTGGTCAAGGTAACACACCTAAAAATAACCACACAAGAAACGAGATTAAAGGCACAAAAAAAGTAGAGAACAAAAACAAGACTTACAGCAAAAGCATAGTGACAACCATCAAACGTCATTGATCTTTTAGAAGCAACTTTTGTGCAATCCTTGAACTTTTTTATGCTGCTCAACAACCACTCATATACAAATCTGGCCAGATCATAGTTACACATAGAAGAACAATCCCTGAGAATATGCAGGTACTTTGGGCTAGGACTGAGGCTAGAGTTGGGACAAAGGAATGAGGACAACGCAAAGCAAATGAAAATTTCTTCATCAGACAACTCGACTTCGGTGGACTTAAGCTTGTTGGTGAAGAAAGAGACAGGAGGAATATTGGAAACATTGAAGTGAGACAGGATAAAATCACGGCCAGAGTCAGGATCACACACAAGTGGCTCACCATCTACTGTGAGGTCAAGGATATCATGGATATCATACTTGGTCACTGGGATAAATTTTCTTTTGAACTGAAATTCAGATGAAGGTATGTCAAACCTACTAGCAAGCCACTTCACTAACCTAAGAGGAACCTCAGTCCTAACAAAGTTTAAGAGACAACCCATGCCATATGTCTGGATGACATTCTGATACCTAGGAGACATTCCAGCAACAACACCAGAGAAAAACTTCCCAGAATATCTAGTGAAAGTGGTACAATTGGGGAAATCAGAAGATCGTTTCTGCCTCTACAAAACAACAAAAAGAGAGACAGAAAATGAAAAACATGTCATATAACCGAAAACTAGTAAAACTAAGAAAATACACAAGGAAGAAGGAGTGCGGCTAATCTGCACCCGGGCTCAGTTGCACCCACGCTTAGAAAAAAATTCAAAAAAGATACTAGAAAAATTCAAAAAATTCCAAATTTTTTTGTGGTGGTAGATAATTTGACGCGTGAGGTGCGCCCCAAAATTCAACTCATTTGAGCATCTGAGCAGCTCTCGACAAAAAAGACAAAATCAGGGTCTGTAAAAATGTTTACTGTTCACGCACTATTTTGACCCAATTTGTCTTTTTTGCCGAGAACTACTCAGATGTCCAAATAAGTTGAATTTTGGGGCGCATCTCGCGCGTCAAATTATCTACCACCACAAAAAAATTTGGAATATTTTGAATTTTTCTAGTATTTTTTTTGAATTTTTTGCTGAGAGGGAGCAGATGAGCCCGGGCACCGTTTTGAGTTTTCGAGGAAGAAAATATTAAATACATTCAGATTACTACAGTACCTTAATAAAAATACAGAACTAACGCACAAACAACACAACTACAGAACCAAGTCTAGGAACTAACCACGTTCCTCCTAGAAGCAGATGATAGTTTCCCCTTTAAGCATTTTACTTTCTCAAATGACAAAAAACACAAAAGTTACCTAACAGAAAAAGCCAAAATAACAAAAGAAAGAAAGAACATAAAAGACAAAATAGAACATACTTGATTGAGATAGAACTTCAAAAGAGCCTTGTCGAACCCTCTTTTGTCTCGAGATAGATCCTGCAAACAAAAAAGAAATAAAATAGATCAAACAAAATTAAATCAAAACTAAAAATAAAAATAAATAAATAAATAAAGAAGAGAAACATAAATAAGTAACTACCAGAGACATAGGATAAGAACCATCTTCTGCAAAATCATTAGGCAAAAAAGCTTCACCAACTGAATATGCACTCTCTAATGATGATACTAATGAAACATCCTGATGACACACTTTTCATAGCCTACCCATTTTAAACCTGTAAACGGAAACCACACTGGAATTTAATAATTTTGGTGAAACCACAATTACACTGGAACTACAATCAAATTACACTGTAAAAATCCAATAAAATTACATTGGAATTAAATGGATAAATTACACTGAAAAATACACTGTAAATACAATCAAATAACACTGCAAAAATCTCACTCAAATCACACAGTGAGACTAGGGCAAATTACTCTGCAACTTACACTGGAAATACACTGTAATTACACTGGAATTGCACCGGTAAATAGGTGAAATTACACTGGAATTACACTTTAGTTACACTGAAACACTTGGGTAAAATTACACTGCAATTACACTGTAGTTACACTGGAAATAGCACTGGAAAAATGGGTAAAAATTACACTGGAATTACACTGTAGTTACACTGGAAATAGCACTAGAAATACATTGGAATTACATTGTAATTACAATTAAAATTGCAATGGAACTAATGGGTAAAAATTACACTGAAATTACACAGTAAAAGAGACATAAAGTTACAATGACATTCTGGGAAAATTACACTGTAATTACAATAAAAAATCACCCCTAGAAGCACATATACAACACTGGAAGTCTATAACAACACTGAAAATGACTGACCAAACAATTAACAACATTGAAAAGGGGCATCAGGAGCCAAATTTCATTGGAATACATAAAGAGTTAGAGCAGGAACATTAACAACTAGCATAACGACATGAGCAGGAAGCATTAGGGAGCATCACAGCATGAACAGGAAAAGATCTCAACATCTACTAGTAAACCTATGGCATCCCGCTCATCTACCAGTACACCTATGACATCCGCACCAACATGAACACGAATCCCGCTCACGTACAGGAACATGCCGAAAAAGGGTTTCCCCCCGCTTTGTATTCCAAAGCAACCAACACCGATACATGATCGCTGGGGCGAACAGCACAACAAGCCCAAAAGAAAAAGAAAAGGAAGCAAATGCCAACAATGGCAGCTCGACAGAGCACGGATGACCCGCCACCGCTACGCACACCAAAGACAAACCACTACAACCCGAGGCTCCGGACCACCGCGTACAAAACAGCACCTCCAAGAAGGAAAGCGACGCCGACGACACTGCTGCCCGGACATGTCCTAGGGTTTCCCCGGCACGCGGAGGGAGGTGGGGGATGGATATCACCGACACCCTCCAGGAAGGAATGGTGGCACCCGCAGGTGTCACCGCATCGGGGCCGAAGACCGCTAGGGATTTCTCCCGTACTCCAATCCCCGCCGCCCAACGGACCGGAGCCGACCAGCTAGACCGCCGCCCACCACCATGCGTCATCGCGGTTGCGCCGTCACCCACGCCGCCTCACTGCGGACGCCAACACGAGGCCAAGAGGACCGGAGAGAAGCGCCCCGCGGAGGGAGAAGCAGCACCGAAACCGAACGGGAGGGAACCACCTCCACCGCCGTCGTGCGGGAGGCCAGAGCCTCCGGCACCATCGCGGTAGCCGTCCGGACGCAGCAGCAGGGCATGCCAGGCCACCCCTGGACCGGCCAGGCCCGAAACGGGCCCGCTAAGCCCCGCCGCCACGCTGCAGCAAGCCGGCGATGGCGCCGCCAACACCCTGCCGCTCATCACCTCTCCCCCGCCTCCCGGAAGCCACGAAGCAGACCCACACCGCCGCCGGCCCACCAGATCTAGGCCGAGCGGGCGCCGCCAGATCGCGCCGCCGTCCAGAAGCCCGCCCCCGCTCGCGCCAGGAGCCCCCGCCGCCGCGCTGGACCGCCACCGCCGAGAAGCACCGCCCGGGGTCGCCCCGTCCCGCGCCGGCGAACACCCGAGAGGGGAAAAGCCAGGGGGCC
>NC_057798.1:742202854-742205076 GCF_018294505.1 Triticum aestivum
AGGGGGCCGCCGCCACCAGCGTTGCCCGGGCCAGGCCCGCAGCGGGCGCCGGGGACGGCGGCAGAGAGGAAGAGGGAGGGAGAGGCGCGCGGGGGGGAGGCTGGGCGCGGCCGGCCGCCCGCGGGGGCAGCTCGGTCGCGAGAGGTGTCTAAACGGGAGAATCAGAGAATGAGCTTTTCCGTACAGGAACATGAGCAGCTACAGGTACAAGAGCACCTGCAGATCGGCCTCTCACTACAGAAACATGAGCACCTACACGAACATCTACAGAAATCCACACGCTGCATCTAAACAGACAAAAAGGGGAACACAACAACCACAAGCCGCCCTCTCACCTACAGAAAATCCGCACGCTCCAACTACACAGACAAAAGGGGAACCACAACAATCAAAAACCCTACCAATCACACCAACCAGCGGTTGCACCAGATGTGCGAGAGGTCGGCATGAATTGACCTAGACCTGGAACGAACAAGAGCAGAGCAGCACAAGCGCGCGGCAGAGAGAGAGAGAGAGGAACAACCTGTTGGAGCCAACTCTCTCAGCTCACGTTTTCTCTCTTGGTTGCTTCTCACAACACACACATACACAAGATGATGGAGACACGGGAAACTTGGTGACGTGCTGTTTCACACAGCCAGACGTCTTTTCTTCTCTCTATATTTCTCCACACAAAGCAAACATGATGGTACTACATCTTAAATAAGAGCACACGCACACAAAAGGCCAGCCGCCACACTCGGCCACTAGCACCACTAACCAACTAACTAGCCCACGTCCTAAACAAGTGCGGCCACTCCACTAATGCAAACCTCCACTCTATGTTGACCGAATCACTCGGCTAACACAGAAGAAACCCAAGGTCTAGCTTGCATGCACAGCGCCGTGCTTCACACACGGGAACGTCCGCGTCACACGGCGACGTCCGCAACTACTCTCAGTACATGCCAGCCGAACCACCTAATATGCATTGGCCCTACACAGACGCTAACTCATGCTGAAAAGAAATAAACATGCAGATACAAGAAAACATCAAGATTACATCTAACACAACCAACCGCGACAACCGGGGAGCGAAGAGGAAGGGAAGAGAAATCAAGCTCCAGCGGGGGAAGGTCGCCAAATCGCCATGGACGGGGAGAAATCGCCTCCTGCTCCGCCGCTCGAGCTCCGCCTCTGCCTTATCGAAACAGAGAGGACAAAATGAAAGAGGAGACACACAACCCGAAATTCAAATCAGACAAAACTCAGACCGGCCGGGCGCGGCGGTAACGGGCACGGAAAAAACCACACAAGACAGAAAAAACCGGACCCGACAACAAGAACCAGCGCGAATCTCCGCGCAAGAACGGACGGACAACAACTTAGATATAAACGAATTGAAAAACAGTCAGCTGTAAAATAGCAAAAGCGTTTTTTTTTTAGCACCGTAGTATTTTGTTTTTGGAGAAAAATGTGTTGGCAAAGGCCCACTCATGAGTAAGCCCACAATCCAGCACACTGCCCGCGTCCTGCGAGATAATGCTCGAGCTCGAAGCCGCCGCACGCCGCCGCTGAATGCCTGAATCCCAATCCCCCCTTCCGAGCTCCGACTGCTCCCGGCTCCACTCCGGAGCTGCCGCGCCCACCTTGCCAGCAAGCTCCCGCACCTCCAGCTACTGGCGCCGACGCGGCATCTCCCTGACCCCCTCCCCGCACCCCCTGCACCTTCTGCTCCAGCGCGGCAGCGCCTGCAACCTCTTCCACGCCGGCGTTGGTGGAGCTGATACACGAGGCACGGCGGCGTAGGCGAGAGGACTGGGAGAGAGTGTGTGGACTTCGTTCGGAGAGGTGGTCGCTTGGCGCTGCTCCTGCTCGACAGCTCGAGCAAGGTACTGAACATTCTAATTCTTGGCTTGATGTGCTCTATTCATCTGTAATCTGTAGAATTGATGCTTATTTCTGTTGAATGAAACAAATCGATGCGTATTTCTGTCGTAATTGCAGAATTGAACATGAAGAGGAACGGGACAGTCCCTTCTCCTGAAACATACTCCCTCCGTTCCTAAATACAAGTCTTTTTAGCGATTCCAGTATGGACTACATATGTAGCAAAATGAGTGAATCTACACTCTAATATATGTCTATATACATCCGTATGTAGTTTGTAGTGTAATCTCTAAAAAGACTTATATTTAGAAACGGAGGGAGTACATGAGATAAAGCAAACATGATTTCATCTT
>NC_057798.1:742205410-742219589 GCF_018294505.1 Triticum aestivum
TGCAGCTTAGCTGGAAGAATCATGAACCCAATGTCTCATTTTGGAATATTGCAGAGTTTATATGCCAATAGCATGTAGGATCCGTTACAAACTTGCAATGAAAACATTCTTTTTCAAGATGGCAGTTCTCGACCAGAACCAGCTGAAAGGGGGTCCCGAAAATATATGACATTTGAATGCAACTGTGACCAAGCAACTTTCACTCACTGTGATGTGCAAGTTTCTTGGTCAGGAGTCAGGACTTCGTGGAATCTTTTGCACAACATCAGACATCGTAGGCCTCGAGTCAGCATAGTGACTACAACAGTTTATGGCGAGCTGCAGAAGTTGCACCATGCTCTCCTCTTCCCCGGCCTTCTGCTCCCGTCCTAGGGGCTGGAGCTCCACGTCAAAGACCTCCATCGTCCACTCCTTGCGTACAACAGACCATGCCCATTGTGCCAAATCTAATCCCTCCTCATTTTGTGTGCTCTTTGCTGGATCCTTGCGAGTGAGAAGCTCCAGCAGTAGGATGCCAAAGCTGTACATGTCGGCTTTCTGGGAGACTGACCTATTGCCGGAGATCTCAGGCGCGCTGTAGCCGGAGGCATTGGAATACACGCCAAGTGGCATCAGGCCGTGCTCCGACACACATGCATTGTGGGTGCCGGTGAGCAGGATATTGGAAGACTTGATGTTGCCATGGCAGCTCGATGGTCCAGCTAAGTGGATAGCCGCCACACCACGTGCAGCAGCGAGTGAGATGGCCAACCGCTGCTCCCAGTCCAGCGGAGTCGTGCCGGGGATTCGATAACCTAGTAGGTTCACACATCATGAGTTAGCGATGCATCAAACACTTTGGAAATTGTAAAGGCAAACATATGATAGCATTGTAAAGTATATACATTACCATGGAGTACTTTTGCTAGGCTACCCATGGGGATCATATCATACACTAGCATCTTCTCATCCGTGTTGTAGTAATACCGCCGCAGTGGCACAATGTGCTTGTTCCGGATGGCACGAATCATCCTCATATGCTGCTCAAAGTACACCTTCGGCAAGTCCACGTCCCTCAGCCTCTTGAATACCGTCTCATAACCACCATCAAGCGTCGTTTTGTATGTTGTCCCAACTGTACCCTCGCCCGGAACTTCAGCCGATCGTCGAAGCAGATCATCCAGCTCGAACGATTGGCCTCTCGGTGTCTTCTTTTTTTTTTGCGGGGTGGCCTCTCGGTGTCAACCTATCAATATAAGTTACCACGTTTCGGGTACTGCTGCTGCTTTCAATTGGTGGTGTTTCAGCTGGCGCTAATTTATTTCTCTTTCCCCAAGAAAACAGAGCAAGTTTTCCTTGTACCTGACGAGGAGCTTTTCTAAGTTTGTGAAGACGCTCTGCAACTTCTAACATCTCAGGACGTTTGTCAAGCTCCATCTTCAAGCATTTACCTGCCAACTTAGCAATCCCTTCAATAGTCTTCATATCACTTGATGTTGTGATTTCAGGATCAAACATCTCCCTCGCCCTCCTAACCCCTTTTGAAAGAGACCGAAGAAAACTTTCAACCAAGCCAATCTCTCCACCCTCTGTTTTTGCTTCCTTTCTAGTGATCAGTTCCAGGAGTACAATTCCAAAACTATAAACATCACTCTTTGCTGTGAGGCGACCATTCTGAGCAAACAGAGGGTCCATGTAGCCGATACTTCCTATATTATTTACAGTATAGAGAGTATTTTCAGTGTTGACTAGTCTTGATATTCCAAAGTCTGATATTTTTGCTCTGAGTCCATCATCCAGAAGTATATTAGCAGGCTTGATATCACCGTGAATGACCTGAGTATACATTTGTGAATGCATATAGGCCAATGCTTCTGCACATTCAATGGCAATTCTTAGCCGTGTATCCAAAGTGATGGGAATGCTATCCTTGTGAAGGATGGTACTTAGATCTCCTTTGGAAATATACTCCGTGACCACCATAAAGGCATTTTCATCTACACAGTAGCCGACTAATCTGACAACATTCTTGTGTAGCCGACTAATCTGACAACATTCTTGTGATTGATCTCACGGTGGACGGTCAACTCTTTGGCAAAATTTTCTTTTGCATTGTAGATAAACTTCTTGACTGCAACCATACTTTTGTCCTCAAGGACTCCTTCATAAACTTCTCCAAAGCCACCTCTACCAAGTATAGTTTTATAGTTGTTGGTAAATCTTCTTATCTCATCTTCTGTAAAACATTTCACATTGTGATTGCTATGTGCAATCCATTTCAATCTATGCTCTTCCGGGATGAGTTGTGTTACTATATTTTCTGCCATCTTTGAAAGTAGCAGGGAACTTGTTCAATGTTGGAAGACAGTTTGACCTAGAAAACACTTCTGCCAGTGTTCATCAAATTTAACCCATCATATAAATGAGGAAACAAATAAATAAAGTACGTAAGAGTGCTTAATTTCATTGGATTAATCATCAATTAATTAGTAGGGATTTCAGATGCCCATTGGGCAACATATATGGATGTTGTTTATAGAGGCCCTAGCTTCTGAAGATGACCAATCTAGATATCTATTTTACTGTTTCAGATGTTTGCACAACACTGCAGAGAATCATTTGTGTTTGTTCATGGCCTGCATCGCTAGAGGAAGTACAACGTAGGTGTGCAAAACTGAATTAATATTTATTGTTCAGTTTTGCTGTGAATTTTGAATAACAGCTTCATATCTGGGCAATTCACTAACTCTACATAATTGCTTCCTTGCAGAGAAAATGAAGCAATTTTTTGGATTGAGCATGAAGAAAAAGGTTGGGATCGACTAAACAAAGTGAAGAGTTTAAATCCAAATTGATAATATGTCGGGAAAAAAACAAGACAGAGATGGGTGTGGTAGAACCAAACATACCACTTTAGAGTTGATGCCGTAATATGACACAATCAGCTGAGCCTTCTTTTGTTAGTGGTCGCACAGATTGCCATGGGATGGAACTATAAGAAAGAACAGATAGCCGTCGTTGATGGTCAACTTTCGGAACATGAATGAGGTGGCCCTATCCGTGCTGGTTGGTGTTACTTAACAACTGCTACCGAGTTGAATAAAGATGATCATGCCAAACGTTGTACTTATTTTGTAAGAGCGTCCCTGATCCAATGATTGCAAACGTACAAAAACATAACATTAGATACTACCAACATGCCTATATGTCTCTATCTCCTCGTGTGAAATATAAGACCTGGTCTATCTCCTCGTGTGAAATATAAGACCTGGTCGTCTGCAGGGGCAGGGTTTTCCCTAATGTTTTTCTTTTTCGCTCGTGATCCCTATGAACGCGCACACGCACACCCTATCTCTATGAGCACTTCCGAAAGACTGAGCCGGTATATCATCTTCAAATTTACGAAGTCACCGTAAACAAGGCAAAAGACTTGCCAATTTCAAAAAGATGTAAGATGTGAGGCAGCAAAAAGAAAGAGGTTAGCTCTCGAGACATAACAATACTAAGCTGCTAGGCTCCCGCCAAAGTTCAAAGATGGGCCTCCACTTTGATTTTGCACTTGGCTCCCGCCTATGTTGCGCTCCTTTCTAAATTTCTCATGAGACAAGTCTCATTAAGGAGGTGATAGCCTTCCTGCGGTCACCTCCACCATTAACTGCCTTAATCCACCAATCTCTAACTGAGTCTTCATGACGCCAAATCATTGGCGAGGCGTCAAGGATGCCAAGCCAAGTGCAAATTTTGGTCCAAATCCGGGCAGGGAACCTACATTGGAATAGGAGGTGAGCAGCACATCTTGTAATTGCTTGCAGAGACAGCACAAATTGCAGTTTAGCCAACCTCGGCGCAATAAACGATCTGCTGACCAAACACGATTTTGAAAGATCAAAGTGTGACTTGTAACTGAACATGTACAATGTACTTACTATATAAACAAACCAATATAATGAGTATGATCACGGCAAATAACGTCTTCTGACTTGGTTCTCCGTTGAGGGTCACATCTGATTTGCTTCATCGACCGGCTCCATCGAGAAACTCTACCTATGCATCTTTCGGTCCGACGGTGTTGCCATGCTTGTCGGCCAATGGGGCTACTCCAGCGGTTCCGCCTCACGACAGGTAGTGCTGACATTGTTCGTCTCCGCCTTTCCTTGATGTCACTATCATGGAAGCGCTTGCTGCCTGGTGGTGTTTTTTTCTGTCTTCACCGTCGTTTAGTCACGGACGGATGGACATGACGATGGAGGTGTTTAAACACCCATCAAAAGTCAATGCGCAGTGCTATTTCTTTTTCCTTTTTTTCGGAAAACCTACTAAGTTTTATTCATCAAGTGGAATAGATATAGGTATTACATTGGATCATGTGGATGACCCGTCCAAAGATGGTGTCCCTGGTTCAAATAAAGCGCATGCTTAGCTAGGTTACGAGACTCATAGTTCGAGCTCCTGGACTCGTAAGTAAAAATACTCCCTCCGGTCCTTTTTACTCTGCACATAAGATTTGTCTGAAGTCAAACTTCGCAACGTTTAACCAACTTTACAGAAAAAAATAAGAACATTCGCAATACGAAATCAATATCATTAGGTACATGAAATTTTAATTTTCATATTATATAACTTTAATGGTGTAGATGTTGATATATTTTTCATATAAATATGGTCAAATTTTAAAAGTTTGCAGACAATTCTTATATATATGTGAAGTAAAAAGGATCGGATGGAGTACAAGAAGTAAAGATGTTTCTCCAAGAGCTAATCCTTTTTATCACACTAACATAGTCTCCTCCCGAGCTTCTCTTGTGTGTTTCACCACCGTCTCACAGTCGGACGCAATAGCGACGTTTTGAAGCCCCAAGTCCTCGGCTAAAGACAATGCCTAGCGACACGCAATCGCCTCAAACTTGGCAGATCCACCATACCTTTGATGACAAAAACAGAAGATCCCAGGTAGAAACCTGATCTCTACACACTACTGTTGTGTCTACTCCATGAGATATTGTTGCATCAACATTGACCTTGGCATGCCCCGCTGGTGGCTGAATCCATCTCTTTATCCGCGATGTTTAGCCTACCGATCTCATTTGGTTTCCACTCGCTGAATGAACGTAACCAAGTTCGGATATAAAGTGAGTAATGAACATATGTGTTGACAGTTGGCTTTGGTAATCCCTTCATGTATCAGTTTCCGTCTTGCGGAGTGTCATTTCTACAACTTGATCACTGGGGATTCCAATGCGACACTCTCTACATCGAACCGGCGCAGTTTCGCACAGAGTGCCCCCAACTGGGCCGCTCCATCTATCGAGCATGCCTATTGTTGTGAGATGGTACCGTAGTAATCCGATCCCATAGATATTTATGCTTCCATTCCATTTTATTGAAAAAACACGAGATCCATGTTACAAGAAGGGAATAATTTTTTAGGACATTTTTTTATTTTTGGATTTTTTAAACTTTTTTTCGAAATCCAAACAATTTGGAATTTTTTATTTTGAACATTTTTTGGCATCCAAACATTTTTTATTTTTATAAAACTATAATATATTTTTTAAAAATGGGCAATTTTGAAAACATGAACATTATTTATAATTGTCAACTTTCTATGGAAAGCCGAACATTTTTATGAAACGCTTACATAAGCATGAATTTTCTGGAATTCCAAACATTTTTTTAAGATCTGAAGTTTCTATTAAAACATGATTTTTTTACAAGTCCAAAAAGGCAAATATTTTTAGAAAACCTGAATTTTTTTGAGATTTTTTCTAACTCTGAACAAACTAAATAAACCAGTAATCCAAAAAATATATAATTAGAAAAATATCATAACCATCTGGGATCATAAGTGCCTGCGCTAACTAAAATGGGCCGGCCAATCGAGCGGCTTGTTTCGTTTCCTCTATGCGAATCTCCAGTATTTTGACGCTTAATGGGTATAGGAAGCATCGGATCATTGTTAAGTTTGGTTGTTTTTTCAGGGTGATTGAATACGGGAACTCCTATGTGACGCATTCTGCATCAACTAGTTGCGGCTTCGCACAGGGGCAGCTGACTGGCGGGCTTTGTGGGCTGCTTGGCGTGCGCGAACTGTTTCAAACATTTCGTTGTTTCTGCTTCGCGAAGCTGTTCCACTGGTTGATGTCCCTGCAGTTTTACACTGTTTCTTCTGTTTCTTCTCTTTCTGCTGGCGCTTTGGACCACTTCTCCTCAGCCAATACAATTGCACGAGCACTGTAAGGTGTCGTAGAGATGTCTTTCAACTGCACAAAAAAATTGCAATTGAAAAGGATTATAAATGACAAGATTTGCTCCTTCTAGATTGCTTGTAGAAGCAAAAAAAAATTTGCTAACTTGAAAACTGAACAACAACAAATTTATACTAGAAGCTTACTGGTAAGAAACCCAATGCAAAACTCTTCTTGGAAGCTCTGTTCAGATCCACTGTAGCTAGATAGTCAAAGTCTTCATTTTGAACATGTGCAATTCTAGGGACTCCATAATTGATGTTTCATTGTTTAGAAGCTTTTGTGAAGTCTACGAAGTCCAGATACACAATCTAAGAAGGTTGTGAATCATAAGAGAAGATATAAGAGGTAATCAGTGACTATAAAAAAAGATTGCAGAACTAAGTCTATGTAAAAAATTGAAAATGACAGAGAAAAGAAAACTTACAGCAGCCAAGGGTAAACATCCACCAACATAGATTGAATCATTCAATGGAACTTCAGTTCTATTGAAGAGTTCAGTGCTGAAGTTATCAATTTCATTGTTCAGGTGATCAATGCACAACTGAGCCAAATCAAATGTCTTCAGCTTGGTAATGTCATCCAGCCCATAAAGAAGTTTCCAGTTTGCATAGTTCCGAGTGGTTGGACATAAAACAGATGCTATGAACAAAAACATGAAGCTCCGTATGAAGCCTTCCTCAGTCTCATCATTTTTCATCTTGGTGATTATGTTATCAAATGAAATGTTCTTCTCCCCAACACCAAGATACTCAGACCTAAGTTCCAATACTCTAGCCACGATAACTTGATCTGTGCTGTCCATAGGAAAAGGCACGGAACCAGAACGAATACCAAAAACTTGAATTACCATTTCCCTTCTTAGATGAATTATCTTTTGACCCTTCCTGAAAACTCCTGTTCCATTACAATTTAAGTGGTTCGCAACCCATTGCAGTACTGGAATTGGAATCATTAAATGAGGGGGAATGTTCAGGAGATGATCAAGCTCATATTTGGTAACATATGACTTCTGGATGTCAGTTAAATCAGCAACTGCCTTACGCCACCTAATGGTAGAGAATCTGTGTTTGATACTACCCGGAGGGTATTTGTAAAGTTTAGGCATTTTGACAGTTGAGTGAGAGCTGTGTAAAAATAATAAAAAGTAAGGTGCTGAAATTTCAGGTATAAAAAAACAGTTCATGTAAATGTAAGCTGCTGAAACAAAAATTAATTCTGCAAAACAGAAGAGAAGTACATAGTATCACTCATAGTTACATTATACACAAAAAAGCAGAAGATGCAACTGATTGCCAAGAAAGCAGAAGTGATGAAGGACTAATTCCAATGCAAGAAGGATATGTAGCCCTAACACCCAATTTTTCTAAATTTTATTTTCTTCCTCTTCTGTTTCCTTGTTTTTCTAAATTTTCTAAACAATTCACATTATTTATTTTCTGGATTTTTCTAGAACACTTTTTCAAATTGGCGAACATTTTTTGACCCTCAATTTCAGAAAATGTTCATCCATGTTAAAAACTTCAAAAAAGAATTGATGTTATAAAATTTAGATGTGATGTAGTACAAGAACAATTATTTGAGTGAACACACAATGTTCAAACAATTTTACACATTACAGAAACTAACAAGTGTCCTATCATCATCAACATTAACACACACACAAAATTTCCAAGGGCAACCCCATGAAACAGACAGCCTCCTACCATCATTATGCTACATTCATAACCTGATTCCAAATTCTGAATCACATCCGAGAAACCAAAAGTGGCCACAAGAAACCAGCAAGAACTTGAATGCAGCAAGTTGCAGTCTGATAGGATCTAGAATTGACAGCAAGTTGCAGAGGACACGAACCAGCTTGACAAGAACACAGAAGAGGGAACTGGGGACATTACCTTGAAGATGACGAACTTGACGAAGATCGATGGAACCCTAGACGACCCGATCTTGACGGAACCCTAGACGACGCCGACGCCGACGAGGAAGCAGTGACCACCTGCAAAAAAGCATCCATCACGACGACGTCCGCCAGATCTAATCGGCGATGCCTCGGACGAGCCGACGGGAAAGAGGTCCGTCGGCTGCTTACCAGGGCGGCGGCCTCTTACCGGAGCGGGATCCCCGCAGGAAAAAGCAGACAAAGAGGGAGGAAGTAGGATGCGGGACGAGGGAGGAAGAGCACGGCGCACGGCGGATGCGGGACGAGTGAGGAAGAAGACAGGAGATGCGGGACGAGGAAGAGGAACGGGGAAACAGTGACTCGAGGAAGAGGAACGGGGAAACAACGAACAGGTACTAAAAAGGCCGGCCCAAATCAGGCGAAGGGGTGTGCGGCGCGTCGACAGTTTGACGCAAAATGCGTCAAATAGGATATTCCCTCCTAACGGGCGCCTTTAGCGCCAGTTGGCAGTTCGGGCGCCCACGCGGCTGTCAACTGGGCCGGCCCAGCAAAAAGTCAAGCGAGCAAAGAACAACAAATATTGGTCGCGACACGGGCAAACCAACTACACTACACCGCACTACTGACGAAATCAAGGGGGACAGTTTAAAGTACTTTGTCACCGCACAATTTATTCATACACATGTAAACATACTGTAGCGCTTTGATTTTTAAATTATTTGAAAACATTTGGGAAAAAATGTCATGAATTACAGAAAAGTTCATTGGTTTCGAATAAAAAGATCGTATTTCGAAAAAAAAAATCACCGCTTTTGTAAAAAAAGTTCATCGATTTTGAAAAAAAGATCACGATTTTGAAAAAAGTTCATCGGTTTGGAATAGGGTTCGTCGATTTTGAAAAGAGTTCATTGATTTTGAAAAACAGTTCATCGGTTTTGAAAAACAGTTCATCAATTTTGAAAATAGTTCGTCGATCTTGAAAGAGTTCATCGACTTGCAAAAAGGTTCATCGATTTTGAAAAGTGTTCATTGACTTTGAAAAAAAAATTATCGAATTTGGAAAAAGAGTTCATCGATTTTGATAAAAAGTTTGAGTTTGAAAAAGAGTTCATCCATTTTGAAAAAAAGTTCATCGAAGTTGAAAAAAGTTAATCAATCTTGGAAAAAATGTTCACTGATTTTCAAAAAAGTTCATCGAATTTGAAAGAAGTTCATCAAATTTGATAAAATTTCTTTCATTTTGAAAAAAAGTTCATTGGTTTGCAAAAAAGTTCACGAAAAAATTGAAAAGTTCATTGAACCTGGATGAAGGGAAAAAAAGAAAAAAGGAAAGTAGATGGATAAAAAGGATGTGAAAGATGTACGTATACACATTAGGTTTGGTGTCGGGGTGGTCATTGCCTTCAAGCTCGAAGGAGGAGGTTGCAGTTTCGATTCATGCTCTTGCCGAATTACATTTTCTCTTTTGAATGCACAAAAAAACGTATACGGGCCGGCCCATCTGGATCGAAAGGAAAGAAGAGGGGTGTGCGCTGTTTGCGAATAACACGGAATTTCCTATTTGCCGCTGGTTGAGCAGCGACGCAACGGGCCGGCCCGTTTAACAACCGTTCCAGCGCTCCCGGTTTTGGGAATCTTCTAGAGGTTTCCAGCTGGTTTTCTCCGGTTTTGGGAACCTTCTAGAAGGTTCCTGAATCGGTTTTTTATTTTCCTTTCTTTTTCTATTTCTGTTTCGTTTTTCTTTTCTTTTTTTCTTTTTTGTTTTTCAAGTTCATGTTTTCTTTTTCAAAAAAATGTTCGCATTTTTGGAAAATGTTCGCACTTTTACAAAAAATGTTCAGAAGTGTTTTCAAATTTTGTTCACAAATTCAAAAACTGTATGCATTTTCCAAAAATTGTTTGGAATTTTCGAAAAAAAATTGTGTGTTAACAAAATTGTTAAGAATGTTTTTGTTCACACTTTTGTCAACTTTGAAATAAATGTTCGGGATTTCAAAAAATGTTTCAGTTTCAAAAATTGTTCTCAATTTTTAAAAAAATTCAGTATATTCAGTACTTTGTTCGGTTCTAAAAAAGATGTTCGAATTTTTTGGTTCAGGTTTCAAAAAAAAATTCATTCTTTTCAAAAAATGTACAAAATTTTGTTTGTGTTTCCAAAATTTGTTCGGAGTTCAAATTTTGTTCATGATTTTCAAAAATGGTTCACATTTTCAAATTTGTTCATTTTTTTCAAAAAAAATGGGATTTCACATTTGTTCCCATTTTTCAAAAATTGTTCGTGTTTTTAGAAAATTTGTTCGTGTTTTCAAAAAATTGTTCGCATATTCAATAAATGGTCAGTTTTTCAACTTTTTGTTCAGAAATTTCAAAAAATGTTCCTGTTCTGAAAATTGTTCATGTATTCGAAAAATTTGTTTGGAGTTTCAAAATTTGTTCGTGTTGTTTCACAAATTTTCAAACTTTGAAACATTACTTACCTTAAAATTGTTCATAATTTTCAAGATTTGTTCGAATAAATCAAAAAGTGTTGTGTTTTGTCAGTGTTGTTATTCTTAGATATTAGCGTTGTAAATCGGACAATTGGAAACTTGGAATCATTAGCACGCATGGAAACTGAATTAAGCAATGCATAGCTTTTTCAATTTTTTTTGTTCACATATTCAGAAAATGTTTCTGTCTCCGTTTTTCTTCAGGAATTCAAGAAATGTTGATACTTTTTCAAAATATGCATTAAAAACTTTCACCCCAGTAACTAATTCAGATTCGTGATAAGGCTGGTCACAGTGGGGAGGAATTTAGGAGTAACATCACACACTCCAATACAACTTTGCTTATGTGGCACGTATTTAATGAAGAGAGAGGTGCTTGTGGTAACTAGCTAAGTTACCGGAACATCACACACTCCAAGAAACAATGAGTCTATAACCTAATAAGTACATCGTTGCATGACACTACATAGATGTTCCTACCCACTATGGAGGTAATAACATAGTCTAGGGAAGTGTGTAAGTTACTAGCTTATGTTCTTGCCCATTGTGACCAGCCTGATAGCTAATTTTCTACAGTACTGGTTCCAGGTCGCTGCAGGATACCGTTTCTGTTTTACATTTATGACTAGTTCTTTAAGTTGTGCACTGCTTTATTTGATAGCAGTAGTGGTTAGTTGGAGTGGCTACTAGTGCGTGCTGGTACGCAGCTGGTCTCAGGTTCGATTCCTTGGTCACACGTGTTTCATTCTTCTCCTGTGTTCTTGCATCCTGCGGTAGAACTCCATGGGCCGGCCCAGTCGGGTCCCTCTCTGTGCGGCACGCCGCCAATTTGCCGCAAAGCGCGGCGTATAGGAGGTCCCGCGAGGGAATTTCCTATTTGCCGCTAGTTGCGTCAAACTGCCGGCGCTTCGCACAGGCGAGCGACCGAGCAGCGACGCAACGGGCCGGCCTGTTTAACCGTTCCAGCGCTCCCGGTTATCGGAATCTTCTAGAGGTTTTCAGCTGATTTTTTCCGTTTTTGGGAACCTTCTAGAAGGTTCCTGAATCGGTTTTTTACTTTCCTTTCTTTTTCTATTTCTGTTTCGTTTTTCTTTTCTTTTTTTCTTTTTTCTTTTTTAAGTTTACGTTTTCTTTTTCAAAAAAATGTTTGCACTATTACAAAAATGTTCAGAATTTGAAAACAATTCGTGTTTTCAAATTTTGTTCACAAATTCAAAAACTGTATGCATTTTCCAAAAATTGTTTGGAATTTTCAAAAAAAATTGTGTGTTAACAAAATTGTTAAGAATGTTTTTGTTCACACTTTTGACAACTTTGAAAAAAATGTTCGGGATTTCAAAAAATGTTTCAATTTCAAAAATTGTTCGCAATTTTAAAAAGAGTTCAGTATATTCAATACTTTGTTCGGTTCTAAAAAAGATGTTCGAATTTTTTGGTTCAGGTTTCAAAAAAATTTCATTCTTTTCAAAAAATGTACAAAATTTTGTTTGTGTTTCCAAAATTTGTTCGGAGTTCAAATTTTGTTCTTGATTTTCAAAAAATGTTCACATTTCAAAATTTGTTCATTTTTTCAAAAAAAATTGGGATTTCACATTTGTTCCCATTTTTCAAAAATTGTTCGTGTTTTTAGAAAATTTGTTCGTGTTTTCAAAAAATTGTTCGTGTTTTCAAAAAATTGTTCGCAGATTCAATAAATGGTCAGCTTTTCAACTTTTTGTTCAGAAATTTCAAAAAAGTTCCTGTTCTGTAAATTCTTCATGTATTCAAAAATTTTGTTTGGAGTTTCAAAATTTGTTCGTGTTGTTTCCCGAATGTTCAAACTTTGAAACATTACTTACCTTCAAATTGTTCATAATTTTCAAGATTTGTTCGAATAAGTCAAAAAGTGTTGTGTTTTGTCACTGTTGTTATTCTTAGATATTAGCGTTGTAAATCGGACAATTGGAAACTTGGAATCATTAGCACGCATGGAAACTGAATTAAGCAATGCATAGCTTTTTCAATTTTTTTTGTTCACATATTCAGAAGATGTTTCTGTCTCCGTTTTTCTTCTTCGGGAATCCAAGAAATGTTGATACCTTTTCAAAATATGCATTAAAAAACGTTCACCCCAGTAACTAATTCAGATTCGTGACAATAGCCAATTTTCTACAGTAATGGTTCCAGGTCGCTGCAGGATACCGTTTCTGTTTTACATTTATGACTAGTTCTTTAAGTTGTGCACTGCTTTATTTGACAGCAGTAGTGGTTAGTTGGAGTGGCTACTAGTGCGTGCTGGTACGCAGCTGGTCTCAGGTTCGATTCCTTGGTCACTCGTGTTTCATTCTTCTCCCGTATTTTTGCATCCTGCGGTAGAACTCCATGGGCCGGCCCAGTCGGGTCCCTCTCTGTGCGGCACGCCGCCAATTTGCCGCAAAGCGCGGCGTATAGGAGGTCCCGAATAAATACCTCAACGCGTTTCATAAAACTCAACCAATCGTGCACGCCAGCGCTGCAGCTAACTGGGCTGGCCCAATGCAGGAGCTAGCTTGTACTTATTTTCATGTCTGAAAAAATGTATCTTCTTTTTTCTATTGTTCCTTTTCTTTTCAACTAAGATTCATAGAATATTCCAGCATTGAAAAAAAGGTATTCATAAATCCAAACAATGTTTGTAATTTAGAAAAATGCTCACGGTTTTAGAAAATGTTCATGATTTAAAAAAAACTATGATATCAAAAAATGTTCATAAATTCAAAACATATTTGAGAATTTAAAATAAGTTCTTTGATTGAAAAAACAATTGTGAATTCAAAAATTCCCGTGAATTCGTTAAATTTTCATGAATTTCCAGAAAGGTTCTTAAATACAGAAAATGTTCAAGAATTTAAAAAATCTTCATGAGTTCGAAAATTGTTCATGACTTCCAAAAAGTTTAACTAATTTTAAAAAATATTCTTGAGTTGGAAAAAATTAATGAATTCAAAAAAAGTTCATCAGTTTAAAAAATGTTCATGACGTTCGAAACAATGCTTGCGAGTTAGGAAATAATGTTCAGGAATTTCAAAAATGTTCATACTTTTAATGTTCACAACTTTGAAATTTTTCACGGTTTTCAAGAAGTACATGAATTCAAATTTGTATCATGATTTTTTTTTGGATTTGAAATATAAAACAGAAAATAAAAATGTAAACAGAAAAGGAAAATGACAAAGGAAAGAAAAACATATGGGAAAACCCCCGAAATGTGCTGGCCCATATAGAGGACGGCGTGGGGGTACGTGTTTAATCGCTACTCCATTTGTTCGACCTCACGATGGGTAGTGTTGTCATCATTTGTCTGCAACGACCGACATCTTGTTCGGCAAGATCCCACATTGATGTCCGATAATATTTTTCTTGTTAGATGCCACTATCACTAAGGCGCATGTTGTCTATCGCCGTATTTTTTTCCTATCTCACTAACATTTAGTCATCGATGGACACCAAGCTTGCAGGGCCGGCCCTGTGTTTCGGGAGGCCCTAGGCGAACTCGACGACATATGGACCCCTATGTCCTAAGTCCTAAGACAATATATATGTAT